>NW_028301625.1:15151515-15454545 GCF_987345545.1 Pholcus phalangioides | reverse complement strand
GAAGAACCATCTTGACAATAACATGATGACACAACACCTGGCTGCCATGCTTACCTGTCAGGTGAACGCTACTGTAACCCTTGCAACTTTTGGCTTAGGCAATTCCCAAAAATGTTATGTGCAGTGGCCAGATTGTAAACTTTGGTGAATTGAAAGCACATCCACATCATTACCATGCCACAGGTCTACTCTGATCTGTTGTTTAACAAGCACTTTAGTTCTTCCACCTCACAGCCAGAACACAGTGGACAACATATTTAACATTTCTTGTGTAAGTTGCAGTTGTTTAAATGACTTCATTTTTGTGATGTTTCCATGAATTATGAAATTGTGCCATGCTAACTGCATTATCATGTTGCCTTGACTGGCTGTCATATCCGATCTGTGAGTAGATTTCCCATGTGCTGGATGAGTTCAGTGTCATCAATCTTACATTTTTAAGTAATTTTTTGCTCTTAGCTATACAAAATTCCATTGCCTCAGAAACATTTATACAAATTTTCAAGTCATTCTGACCAGTAGTTTTTATTTTACAGTGCTTTGAAATCAGAACTTTAGTTACAATCACCCTGTATATTGTAAATCATTGCTAATTAAATTAATTATGCTTCATTAAACACATTGTAATTGCTTAGTTTTTATCATAGTTTTTGCAAAATAGAGTCCTAATTAAGTGCAATGAAAGTAACTGGAGAAACTATCTTTATTAAGACCAAAGTTTCTGGACCAATATTGCAGAAATATTTAAAAACTATTATCATATAATGTGCATTACACTGATATCTACAATTTTAAGTAAAACATTTTTATTAATACAATTTGTATGCGTGTTGTATTTGTTTATTACAATAAAAAAAAATTCTGTGTCAAAGATAAAATAAACAAACCTCTTTAGTTGTTAGAGCTCGATAAAACTCATCAGCAGTGCATTTGAAAGTTTCAGTCGTATTCAGTTCACAAGTCACAATGTTTTGGTTCTCCTTTATTGGTTCAGCATCACTATCACCAATTTTCAGCTGTAAAGTTTAGCGGGTGTTAATAATCAAATCTCACATGCAATTTTTTTTTCTTTCACAAAATTATTATTTATATATGTATTTTTACCCTCCAAAATAATGATATGTTCTATATAAGTTTTGGAAAAAATAACTACACTATTATAATTTCTTTTTATATCTTTTGCTAACATGGCCGATACTTCTATTAAATTTGGAGTGGATTTTGTTATGAATGATATAAAATACTGACAAGTATGCCACTCACTGTGACATATTAAGCAACATCACCATGTGTCACCAAATAATGCTGTTTTTGGCATCTCTCAAGGTCACAGTTGTTGGTACTACCAGCAAAATGTTCTTTATGAGCATTTATGTCAAACAAAAAATTAGTTAATATATTGCTCATTATAAGGACTATCAGAGGCATCTTTAATTTCTTTCAAACTACTGTGTGTGTGTGTGCTATCATGTATGTCTTTATTTGCTGTAATTATTTTCAATAGGAACTGACTTGAATTCACATTTTTTTTCCAATTTCTTTCTCAGAGACGTAACAACTAAAGTGTGATTAAACAATTATTTGATGGGGATAAAAAAAAAGAAGCTCACATGCTTACATCATAGCCATGTAAAAATGAAACTGCTGAACAGACAAGTTTTGCTGTAAAGTTTCAGATTCATACAAGCCTTTTATTTCTGTTAAAAACAACCCATACATCATTCATCATGGTTCCTTTCATAAAACGCTATCACCGGTTACAATATTGACACAGTAGTAGGCACACACCCTCCTAACCAGATCATGGCCCACCGCAGTCTCAATGAAGAGATTTTATCAGGTAATCAAAGAAGCCATGGGCAATGCTGGAATCTGTGCATGTATGTGTAGTGAACCTAACTTGAAGTCTGTTTCTCTATAATGCTTGATATGAGTATGCTGCCATCTGCTGTCAATTCTTCTAACTATGAGTGAAGTGTAATTATTGAATAACTATCATTGTAGGCCTGTTGCTCCCTGTGGTGAGACTTTCTAGTAGGGAGATCGGCTCGAAGTTGGAACCACAGAAAACCAACTTCACACACCCTGGCACCATATGCACAGATGATTAAAGCTTATTTAAAATTAAGTTTAGATAGTTAGAAAATTTCTTTTGGTTATTATAGGTTCATCACAGATTTGTTCGTATTTTTACTGTTAATTACAAGCACAATTATATGTTTATTAACTCAGAAGCATAATGCACCTAAGTATGAAAACTCATTTGGATATAAAATTGAAAACTATGCACAGATGTTTTTTTTTTCCCCCACAAGAAATCTATATTTGTAAATATTTTTCTTTTCATTTTTGAGCTGAATAGACCCAAAATTTGAAAATAAAATTAGTCAAAAACCTTTGGCAGCTCTACAACACTAATATTTTGAAGTTTTAATAGAAGCACTATTCACAAATTAATGATGCACATTCCAAGCACAGATATTGTCCTCAAAATGTACTAAAGTGTTTGGATAACACTATTTTATTATTTAAAAAAATATTTTTAAAAACACTAAAAATATCCAGCATAGGTGCAATGCTCCTGTTAAATTAAATTTGATGCTGAAAAAACCTGTTCACATGAAAAGCTACAAACATGGTTGACAATAGCTTACGATAAAAGTAGGAAATATACTAGTGCAGAGTCTCTGCTTCAAATTTAAAGCACTGGTATTTGAAAACTTGCAGGTTGATTCATCCCATTGCAACAGATAGAGAAGAAAAAGAGAAACAATGGAAAAAACAGACACATATATTAAATATATATATACACACTATACAGGATGGCCTTGAACTTCTCTAACAAAATGAAAGTACAAGTTTTGCTTTGCCACTCAGGGTCACAATCCATTTATATACAGAATGTCTAGTTAAATTTCCTGGTTCTGAGCTACAGCAATAACTATTCATTAAAAATGTATGAAACTTTCAACACATCTTAATAAAAGGGTGGAGAGAATTTTCATAGCCTTTTTAGAGATAGAATATCTCTACTAGTTTCTGGTGTGAAATAAGTTTTCATAAAAGAATTTCATCAATGAAGTTGTTGTAAACTCAATGTCATATTTATTACTGCAGTAATCAGAATGGAAATGGTTCTGCTGACACTGTTTAGATGTCTTGCAATGAAGCTTGAATAGATGAGTTACGTGGTTATAAACACAGCACTAATTTTTGCATAAGAACATGCCTTCTAGTGGTGAATGTCAGAACTGATATTTTTTCATCAAGTTCTTCCCCATATTTTCATAAGACCACTTGTGAAGTTTCATAACTTTCTGATGAAGAGTTAAAATTGAAGACAGCTCAGAACAAGAGAACTTTGATTATATAGGCATCTGATATTTGAGTCAATTGTGATCCTGCCTTTTATAGCAAAAATTTGCCTTGACATTTATTGCTAAATGGCACATCTCAAACATTCTGGTGAGGAATTTATAACAAATTGGTAAATTCTGAAAAAAAAATGCTGTAAGTATATATGTGTGTTTTAATGCATTTATAAGGTCTGGGGTATGCATGTTATATGCTCCAATTGCTAAAATCCATCTACCAAACTGGAAGCGAGAGCGGCCGATGCCAGAATTTTATAAGTATTGTGTTGAGGGCCTGCCTGTTCTCTGTGGAAAGACTTCCAAAAATGGGAGACCAGCTGGCATTTGCACCTTGAAGTTAGAAAACCAACTGTTGCGAACCAAAATAACTGTCGCTTGCAGAGATTGAACTTGGGTCTTCGTGTTGCGAGACCATCACAAAACTCCCACAACTGCACAGTGGCTATCTTAGCATGCCATACCACTCCTCTTATTTTATTGGACGAGTTCAAGACCACTCTTTTACACCACTCCATTATACAGATAAATGTACTCACTTTTTCTGTCAGTTGACATTTGATTTCCGCAGAATTTTTAGAAGGAGCAATGTCATTCTTAGTTGGCAAAATAAGACCCTTTGAGTACTCTAAAAATGTATAAACACACTTTACTGATTAGTTTAGGAAAAAAATATCGAATATTATTTGAAGAATCCCCAAACTAGTAAAATAACATACTAATGGTTACGGAATCTGATGACAAAGAAATTGTTGTATGTAATAGAACTTTGACTTTCATCGCTAGTGTCAAGGTTAGAAGATTCTGAGTTAAAAAGCAGTGGATCAGCCACATGTCGTACAGGTGAGTTAATACCAAATGTTTTGCCTGCATCAGTGATAGTAAGTAGTACTGTTACACTGGTTCTACCCACTGCAGCATTAAGACTAGACTTAACAAACATAGAACATCTCTTGCTGATTTATACTATCAGATAAGTCAGTCATAATGAAGTAAGCTTTTCAGAGGGTGAAAATACAATTCAGCTTGTTCTACTATGAATCATAATCACACATGTTTGTGAGAGAGCCTCGAGGCTATAGATATTCATAAGTAGAGCCTGGATTATATATGCCCTAAAAAGTGGGCAAAATATTCTTTAAAAATATACAAATATGCCAAAATATGCATTTGAAAAACCCAAACTATACACTAAAAAATCCTGAAAAGGTTAGAAATTCCAAAATGTGCACCAAAAATGAGAAAATATGCTTTAAAAAAATCACCATGTAAGAAAAAGCGTATATTTTTTAAATGCATATTTTCTATTTCTTACTGTATATTAATTTATGAAAAAATATCTCACATATGTAAATAACTTCTACATCTCTTTATGTAGACATTTTTAATTTCTAGTTTGTTGTAGCTGCTCAGTAATAAAATACCAGTACCAAAAGAATTTCGACACTATTTCTAAAAAAATTTAACACTTTTGACATATCTCCAGAAATAGTTTTACAATTAAACGGTTGATATTTGGAAAATACGGTATTACAAACATCTTTAATTCCCTAAATCCCATCTCCAGAAAAAAAGCCAATATTACAAGCAATATTTATTCGAAAAATTATATAAAAAAAAAGTGATTGAGCTTAAATTAACCTTTAAAAATATGTACTTTTTCTGACAATTTTTTGATTTTACAAATTAATGCTAAAAAAGGCAAAAATATGCAAATGCATATATAATCCAGGCTCTATTCATAAGCATTGTCAAAATCTTCAAATCAACAGTGTCAATGTTATTACTCCGACACATTTGATAAAAGCCACTATACTCTCTGTTGATTGGCCCTCTAACTTTAACTTGATTGATCCACAACAGGAATCTGATGCAGTTAAAGTCTGACATTGCTTAAATTGCTAGCACAACTCTGGTCTCAGCCATCTCTTTACAGCAGGGAAGATCTCATTGACTCCACTCTCTAATGTTGTCTACCGGACTCCAGATGTCTACTGTAGATGAGGACAAAGTGCTCGGTGCTAACCCACCTGAACATGACTCTTTAGCCTGGAATCTTCAGCACCGTGCAAGTTATAGAAATCTAATATAATATCTGAAATGTGCTACTATGCCTATATTTTTGAAGGCATAATTTCAAAAAAATAGACACAAGCATTAAAATATGAATTGTCATTATTCTATTTTTGAATTTCAGTTAGCTTAAATTAATCTTAAGCATTTACAATTGATAATGATTGTTTAGGAAATAGTCTGATTGGTTGATATGATGTCCAAACTTGCTACAAAAAATTCATCAGAAAATATATTGAAGCTAGTACAACAAACTTTGTAAAAAAACTGATATTTTTGTGACTTCTTTCATCTTAGTTATCAGCAGGTCAAATTTGACTAGGTTTATTTGCACGATAAAAGAAAACACACATTAAAAGAAAGTGAAATTTTATTAGAAAAAAATGGCATGTGTTGATCATAAGTTGACACAGGCTTCTGAAACAGAGGGAGCGAATCACAGAGGGTGTTTATAGTGAACTTGGGAAGAGGGAATGTCTACCTCTGCCTCTTTCTCCACCTATGGTAATAGAATTTCTTTTACTGAAGGGGGAGACGTTTCCCCCTTTGCTCTCCCCTGTATTCACCTATGGTGTTGATATGTGGCGCTTATAATGGAATCGCATGTACAGTATTCATGTATGTTTCTCATTGTAGCACATATGTGCTAATGCTGTGATTACTAAGATTTACTTACATTAAACATTTACTGTTTTATTTATGCAGATATGCAACCTCCCCCAGTGAATCTGACAGATCTCTGGGCCGATTTTTATTTTATCACTACAAATTTACTTTGCAAAGTAAAAATTTACTTTATAAATCTACTGGACTTGGGCTTGCCGCCATGATGTGCGGATTCATACATACAAGGAACATGTAAATTAATTTGTTAATGTGGGTGACTGATTTAAGTTAAGAAAAATTTCTTTGTTTCAAATTATTTGATGCAAAAATAAACACAAAATTCTACCTTCTTTCAAAGATTTTAAATATGATGATAACTTCTGTTTAATTAATGCTGGTGCTTGTTTCCTCAGTATCGTTTTTATAACTTCAAATTCTGGTTCAGGTTTATCCACTGAAACAACCACCTTGCAAATATAACAAAATAAACAAGGTTTGATAAAGAAAAATAATACAAAACAAATAGCTGAATTTAAATAAAATTACAGGTTTCAAATATACATATGTTTGTGAATACTTTTTTTTCTCAAATAGCTCTACATAAGAAAATTTTACTTTGTGTATTTAACTACATACATGAATATATATGTGTTTTTACAGTCAAAGCTTTTTATTTACAGGCAGGGTCATTTAGTTTAAACCATAGTTACCAAGCTTTTTATTCCATCGCCCCCCCCCCCCCCCAAATGAAGTGAATCCATAGGATCCTATGTTATGTGTGACATATTATGTGTTGTTTTTAGCACAATCAGTTTAGCACAATCTCCTTATCAAAGTGAGTAATATTATTCCCTGGAGGCCTTCAATGGACTGACTAGGAAGGGAGTGCTATGGGCACAATGTAAGATTCTATGGGTTTGCTTGAGAAAGAAAAGGGGGGGGGGAGTTACGATGAGAGATTCTTTTTTCTTTAAAAGGGAACAGGTCAAATAAGTTTGAGATCAACTAATTCATTCTGAATGGTCAATTTTGATAGAAAAACTTGTAAACTGGCTGTTCATATTAATTTTTAATTTCATAAATTTTGAATGAGTAAATATTCAAAGAATTAATGACTGATTATTCAAACTCACATCAACATCTTCAATTTCATGCTCTTCACTTAATTTCAAAATTTCAAAAGTTCCCGTCACTGCATAACTATCATCATCTTTCATCTTTCCTAATGAAAATGAAATTGTACACTATAAGGGTTGTGCATCAAATACACATACTATACACAGACACCAATAGACCTTATTTCATCATGTACACTGGAAGAAACTACAATAAAAGTATATTTCAAAAATTATACATAATACAGATAAAACTATCACTGGTCATGAAAATTCAAAATCCTTTCAATTGAAAAATTGAAATAAAAATTTGAAAGTAATAAAATTTTCCCCAGGCCAAATAAATATTTTCAATTTATGTAACTTCTAAAACTGTTTAGCTCATTATTATTTAGTTTATTGTCAATAACAAATTTCTTTGTTAATAAAATAAAAACCAACCTTTCCATTTTAACTCTATGAACCATTCATAAAAGAATATTAACTTTGCTTTCCTATTATTGACAAATGCTTCTCCATCACATTTACTCATCTCTGTAATCACACAGCATGCTGGAAGAAACAATGATGCATATCAAAATATATAACAGTGAAAATTTATCAAACACGTGAAGGCATACCATTAAAAATAATCTAATAATAATCTAATAATTTATGAATTAGTTTATTATTAAAACCAAACTCAGAAACATTGGTTATATGAACTTAGAAAATAAAAAAGTGCAAAGTATAGACAAGAATAAAAAGAGAAGCATAAAAAATAAACAAGTGAACAAGTACAGAGAAAAATAAAGTCTGGTAATTGAAGCAGTATTTCAAAAATATTAGTTTGATTATCATGTCTTATCTTTCATTTTACACAGCATTCCTTTGCTATTTCTTTTCTAATGGCAGATTGAGATTGTTTTCTTATGAGACTTAAAACTAAATGTATTTCAGCTTTATTTTCTACAGATCAGATTTTTGTCTTCCTATCAGAACTAAGTTCAAACTATATATATTTTTAAATATAGATACCTGTATCATCTTCTATTTTCAAACTTGTTAATAACTCAGTTAGCTTATTTTTTGACCATTCTGATGCATCTTTTTCAGTCCTAAAAAGCGAAAAACAAATTATGAAGAACAATAACAATCTTCTCATTCAAAAACAGTTAAACCCCAATTTAATGATAAACACAGGCCAGCAAAAATTTTTAAATTGAGGATGCTAAAAAAATAACTGAAAATTTACCTGAAGTATTAGTGTTATTCACTTTTTTACTAGATAATTAAAAGTTTAACATAAAATATGATTTCTTCTTTTTCAGCTACTTTTGAATGACGAAATGTACTGATACAATACAGTGGAATCTTGAAAGTTTGATGTTCCGGAAAATTCAAGGTGCTTAAATTACTTCTAAAAAACACCAATCTTTCTGTTTCTCAGTAAGAATGCATATTTTTCATTTTCCTTCAAATGCCAGTAATTTTAGTTTGAAAAAGAACTTGCCAAGAACTAAGATCTTATCCTTGGGCTGGAGTCTTCAATGGGCCCCCCAAGCCAGAATTTTTCATAGGCCCCTAGTAAATTTATAGTATTGAAAAAAAATCATTTCATTTTGGGTCTCCAGGGTTGGAGCTCTTGTAAGCTTTCATTCTAGGGGGGCAGAAAGCTGGCTGGAATTTCTTGACAATGTGGAGTCAAAAACCCTGATGGAGTTGATATTGATCCTAAATCCAGTCTTCAACTGGTGCGGGTAATTTCGACAAAGTACAGTGGGCCCGATCCAGTCAAATCCATTATCTTCACCTCCACGTTAGGGGCCCCTGGGTTTTTGTGTGATAACGCATTGAGATTCGAATGAAGAAAGTGGTAGTATCTCTTGTGTGGCCAGAAAAACTGGAGGAACATCCTGGAGAGTGGAATGGAGTCTTGTAGCGTTTCCTGGGCCACCAGGTAGTACAGGGGCCCGAACCCTCTCTTGACAACAGGGAGGCTGCCCCATCAACTGGTGTATAATTCCGCTCGTCCTGTATTTCCAGGAGGCACCTGGGTGGGGTAATGCTCAACGATGCAAGGGGCTCTCCCGAGGCCACTGCTGTATGAGGGAATCTGGTTAGCTTAAGGAAATCTTCCTTGGAGTGATCCAAGGGAAGCTGGTCACACATCACAAAAACGAAATCATGAATATGGAAAATAGCAAAGAAAGAGAAAAAATGCAACAGGCCAATCCCCAAAGAGATTAACCCCATGCACCAGGAGGAGATGTGGAAGTGAGAGCAGAAGCATCTGTGGAAGCAAGTGCGGAAACACAAGTGGAAACCAGGAACCCTGCTGCAGAGGGAATAAAACTTCTATCAACAAAGGAGAACAAGAAGTGAGAAAAAAAGGCATAATCTGGAAAAGGCTTTAGCAAGAGTGAACCCGGCAGAGGATGATGTTAAGAATGAGGAGAAGGCCACTACGCCCGGACCCTCAGGACTCACATCGGGCACTGTCAGGGCCTCACAGTCAAAGGGGGCTGTCCCGCCCAAGCAAAGAAGAGCTCCTGGCGGTACGCCAGAAACTAGAGTCAAAAAACTTTGCAAGGATATACAGCAAGGCTGCAAAGAAAGGAATCACCCTCAGGGTCCAGGCCAAGGACCCTGAAAGGACATTGACCCCAGCTGATACATCACCAACTCAGTTGAGGACAGAATGCTGGAAGACACTGGGGGTATCTATCCCCATGTCGACCGAACCATTTTCGGAGTGGAAGGTCTACGCATCATTTGCAGAGACCAGACCACCCTGGAGTGGCTAAAAGAGGTGATCAACAGGTTACCGCCTCCACTTAACATTGAGGGTGACACCAGATATCTAGCCCTAGGTCCCGGTGATAGCAGGGGTGCAAGCGCCCCTCATCTATTTCGGAGCAGCAAAGTTCATTTTTGGAGCAGAAATTTTGAAAATGGAGCAGAACTAAAAACGAACCATATCTGCAATATAAGGAGTAATTTTTCTGTGAAATGCCAAAAGTTTTGCCAAAAATGGTTGAAATAAATAATTCTAAATAAATTTCCTTCACAAATTAAAATCCATTTTAATTTTTTCTGAATTATCTTATCTGTCACTGCTAAAACATGCATTACTGAAATGACGAATAAAAATTATGAGACTCTTTTCAAATTAAGCAACATGCATACTAAAAACCTAGGCAACAAGAATTTCTGCTGCTTGAACACCAAAATCTTATTCATCCTGATATATAAAAATAGTGTGTGCAGAATATAATAAGGGTTTCCGTGAAAAAAAATTAGCTTCTCAAAAAATTTAAAGGAATTATTAAATTTAAAAGCAAAATGCAAAAAACGAGAAAAATATAAATACCTTATTTACTTAAAAAATTTTTCAACCTAATAGCATGTTAATATATTACGAATCACGAGTTGCTTTTAGAAGTTCAGATTCTCAATGACAATTTTTTTCAAATATTTCATGCCCTTGAACATAAGATTTTATATGTCTTATTTCATTAAAGCATTGGATGGACAGATTTTTCAATGTTCGAACAGACTTTTATTTATTTGTTAACAATGAACTCTCTTTCACTGTCTGTGTTACCATGTGCTAAAGATAAAAAAGCCTTCACCAAAACTGGCAAAATTTTGAACTTTGGGCTGCTTTCAAGGTTATAAAGTTTGAATATGTCTGCCCAACATCTATCTATTCTCTGAACTGATTTCACTTCTTGTAATTATTTGCATTGTAGTGCAACCCATTCATCACATAATTAATAGTTTTGTTGGTGATACAAAGTTGAGCAACATCCCAGCAATACGTGAGGGAGTAATGTACCATTCCAGCAATGCACGAGAGGAAGTAATGTACCATTCCAGCAATGCACGAGAGGAAGTAATGTACCATTCCAGCAATGCACGAGAGGAAGTAATGTACCATTCCAGCAATGCACAAGAGGAAGTGCAAACGTTTCATTCTCTCCAACAACATGTTTTGGAAAGGTAGGACATTAATATAAAAAAAGGTATCTCACAGAAGTTATGTAAAATGAGCACATGCTCCTAGTACAAACTCCTTCCTTTGACTATTGTTAAATGCATGCCCCTCCCCCACCAATGCAGTGGCGGACCGTGCGGCCATATTGGGTGCTGCCCTAGGAGGGGTGTCAAATGGAATTGAAAGGGTGAAAAAAGCTTTGTTTAAAAAAAAAACAAAAAAAAAAAAAACGGCGTCAGTAGCGCCAAAAACAGATTCCGCATGGGTAGAAATTGTTTTCCTCGAGCCGCCCCTGTGTTCACCAAATCCGGATTTTCGCAATATGAAATTGCCACGATCGGCAACTGCCGACGATAATCACACGACCGCATAGTGACTAGATGACAAAACTATGAATATTTTAGCTGGAGTTTTAACAGGTCCCATTTTTTTCCAATGATCTTTGAAAAATGTCGGTAATTTAAACGAGTAAACCAATCCTCATTTCGATGTATGCAGTCTTTGAACACAGGTTGGCAGCCGCGAAATTACCGTAATTTTCAGTATATAACCTGCAGGAGAAAAAACGGTCTCCGAAATCGGAAAATTCGGCATATTCATTCAGGGACTTTGATAGCCCGGCGGTTAACCAATAACAGTATAGGACTTTATACTTCAAGGTAGTAGAACTACTTTCCAAGGTCACGATATAACGCGATTGTGGTAGATGGTGGGAAGTGGAAAAAAAATTGAAGTCTCTCCCTCCGTATTTTTTTCCGTGTCTCGGAAAGAATCCTGTGAACAAAATTTTCGTGCTTCTTTTTCCTAAATTCCCGGTATTTGACGCACTACAGTGCATTAGCGGTACCTCCACGAACCAGAAACAACAATTGGCGCAAATGTGCAGGGATTCGGCGCCTTGGCGCACCATGTAGCAAGAGAACCGTTTCGGCGCAGTTTGGCGCAGCTCTTGCACCCCTGTGATAGACCAACCAAAAAGTTCTTTGTATGGAATCCTGGAGACAGGGAACCAAACAGATCCCTGAAACTTTTGGGTGTGTGCAATGAGGGTCTGGTGCCTGGGCAGCTCCATGTGCGAGCTATCATCCCGGGAAATAGGGGTAATACCCTGGTGATTAGGGTGGAGCAAGCGATGGTTGACTAGCTTGGCACCAGATCTTTCATGGCGCACCGTGGGCTGAGCAGTTACATTCAGAGAGCCATCCCGGCAACAGAAACCAGCCACAGGATGAGGAGACATCTACATCCCAAGCAGAACCTGCTACTGAAGTGGGGGCTGCCTCTAGAACTGCAACAGGGAAGACAGATGACCTGGTGGCGATAATAGATTGGGACTTGGAACAGGACCCTGGGTCTGACTCTGATCTGTCCCTTGGGTCACCCATCTAACAATCATGGTTTTTCATGCACCGAGTGGTAGCAAACTACCCACGGGTAAGTAAAATAAATTCTAATATACCTTGCCATATGTTATTTAGGCAGATAAATTTACAACATAGCAAAGCTGCATCATTTAACCTTGCCGCTTCTTTACTTAATCAAAGTTGCTTTGCAGCTCTGATTCAAGAATCGTAGATCAGAAACAGGATGATTATGGGACAACTACCAAACTCCCAAATTTTTGTCAAGAAAGGAATGGGGACTCACCCTAGAGTATGTGTGTACTTTGCAAAAGGTATCCATGCTTGGGCACTTCCGCAATTCACATCAGAAGATGTTGAGGTTCTAACAAAGGGTAATGAACTTAACAAGAATTGCCCTATCATGATTTGCTCGGTCTATATGGCCTATGATCTTAACATTCCACAAGAGTTCTGTGAACTGGTGGTACATTGTGAACATTACAATATAAGTATGATTATTGGATGAGATGCCAATGCTAACCATACAGCCTGGGGTAGCTCAGATATGAACCAGAAAGGCAAAACTCTAATGGAATTCCTTATGGAAACAAATTTGGTCTGGGCTAACCAAGGGCACAGACCAACTTTCCACACACGTAATAGGGAAGAAGTAATTGATCTGACACTGGTCTCAGTAGATATTGCAACCGCGATCAAGAAGTGGAGGGTCAGCGATGAACCCTCCTTACCTGATCACAGGTTCATAAACTTTCACTATGAAAACAAATATTTCTAAATGTTTTCAGAATTAAAAGAACAAAAACTGGGATCTATTTAAAGAAAACCTGGAAAACCAGCTCCACACTCTTGTCATCCCTGGAGACGAGATACTAACAGCAGATGTTTTGAACCACCATGCTGCCATCCTGATGGAGGTGATAAAAAAAAACTCTGTAAATCAAGCATGTCTACTTAAGCTTGACAAATCTCAAGTCAACTCAAAAAATAGTGGACTAAAGATCTCGAACTCCTTCATAAGAAAATGAGGAAGGCCCACAGGAAAGCCGTTAGGACAAAACTTGAATCAAACTGGATCTACTTCAAGGAGGATCAGAGAAAGTTCAAGAAAGAAATCAGAAAAGTGAAGAATAGCTCTTGGCAGAAGTTCTGCATAGATATGAGCTCACTGTCAGAAACCGCCAAAATAATCAAATTGATCAAAAACAATTCCTATGATAATATTAATGTTATTGAACGACCAGATGGAAACTATACCATTAGTTCAGCGGAGATGCTTGAATGTCTACTGGATTATCACCTTGGTGGATCTACAAAACCAGACTCTTGTGAACAGTGTAGGCCTGCCTTGGAATCAGTAGACACTTTGCTAGCCAACATAATAGTTGATTATGACGAATTTGCTGAAGCCGTGGAAGGATTTTCTTCTTTCAAATCACCAGGCACAGATGGAATATATCCTATCTTTCTACAAAAAGGCTGGGAACTTACTGGCAACGATCTGATTCATCTCTACAAAGCCAGCCTAGCTTTAGGATACATACCTAAAGTATGGAGTAGCTCCAAAGGTATCTTCCTACCAAAACCAGGAAAAGACACCAATCATAAATCATCTTATAGAATGATTACATTATCATTATTTTAATTAAAGTTATTGGAGAGACAGGTACTCTTGCATCTCCAAGATATTCCCCATTTAATGGGCAAAATTAATGTGAACCAGCATGGCTGGGTACTCCACTGACTCTGCTCTTTATCAGTTGATCTGGAGAATTGAAAACAGTTGTTAATGGGCAATTTGCTATTGGCATTTTCTTGGACATTGTTGGAGCCTTCGAGATATATATCTATATAACATTACATTCTCAACTGAGGTTCTTGACTCCCCTTAATGTTACGAAAGGCACTAATAGATTACAACATTCCACCTATGGTAATTAGATGGATAGATCATATGCTTGGGAACCAAACAACCATTGCTTGTATTCTTGATGCCCAAGCTAAAGATCTATTAGGAGAGGTTGCCCGCAAGGGGGAATCATTTCTCCTTTTTTATGGAACATAGTCTTCAGCTCCTTGATCTCTGATCTAATAAAAGGACCAGGATATACCTAGGCATATGCAGACGATCTAGCCGTACTCATCCAAGGACATGATATATCCACATTGAGGTATCTTGCTCAACGAACTTTACACTCTGTCAACAGATGGGGTGATAAGCATCAATTAGTATTCTCCACGGAAAAAACCAAAATAGTGGTCTTTACATGGAACAGAAAGTGGGAACTTGGAAACCTAACCCTGAAGGGACAAGATCTTACTATCTGTGACAAAGTGAAATACCTTGGATGTCACTTGGATTCTAAGCTCTCTTGGAAATTCCATATTCAAGAAAGAGCTAAATGGGCAACTAATATACTTATGCTATGTAAAAGAATTATTGGTAAAACATGGGGTTTAAATCCTAAAACCACCCAGTGGATTTACACCATTATTGCACGCCCAATGCTGAGCTACGGATGTGTGGTATGGCATCAGGCATTAGTAAAGATCTCTTATGAGAATGTCTTACAAAAATTGCAAAGAGATTAGGGTGCATTCTTATCACAGCAACTTTACCCAGCTCCCCCTCTATTGTCCTTGAAACTGCTCTCAAGTTGCCACCTCTAAGATGGTATCTACAAGGAGAAGCTTTTAAGACCATGTGTAGGCTGGAAAGTAATGGTACTTGGTGCAACAGACCTTATATGGGATACAAACCCTCTTTTAAAAACAATTTCGACAGCTGTCTGCTGGGTAAAGTAGAAATTCCTTCTCTACTAATGCCAAAAGACTCTTATCCCAAAATAAAAAATTACACTATCCACATACCTGGGAGAAATGAAATTACTAACATAACTGATAACATATCAATGGGAGTTATCGAGTGTTACATTGATGGCTCCAGGATAACCGAAACTGGGCTGGAGCAATCTTCCGCATCTCTGGAGTGGACCATGACTACCATAAGATACATTTGTATCTTGGTAAAACGACTACAGTCTTCCAAGCTGAAGTATTTGCAATAGCCACTGGCTGAAAGCCTGATTTCTAAAGGGTATCATGGCAAACAAATTTTTATCTTCTTGGATAGCCAAGTAGCATCAAAGGCTCTTCACAACTTCAAGTTCCAACTGTGCATCAAATACTGCACTGATATGCTGAATAAATTGGCAGTATTTGGCAACAATGTCAACCTTTACTGGGTTACTGGACATGAAAATTTCCAGGGAAACGAACTAGCAGACCAGATAGCCAAAGAGGCAGCGAACCTGAAGCTATCTGGACCTGAACCTTTCTATCATGTCCACTATAAAAGGAGATGTCAAACAATGGATAGAAAAAAAAATTTCGGCAATGGAACTCAAGGCTGAACTGCAGACAGTCCTGGACATACTCCAATCCAGAATGAACTAAGTCTCAGAAAAGCAGATGATTTTAGAAGAACACGAAGAGATCTTTTTAAGAATGAAAAGAATAAAATATTCGCTTTTTTTAACCACCGCTCAACATGTTCAGAAAGTCACTCGTCAATGAGAATTCTCAAATCAGACCCTAGTTGCTTCCGGGATAATAATACACTTCAATTCATACGTGAAACATAGGTTGCTCAAACTAAAAATGAGCGACCATGCACTTGTCAATGCTGTAAGTGATTTTCCATTCATTAGCTCATACTGTAATCATATTCAAGTCGTCTGGAGCCTCTTCCTATCGCTTAAATAGGGACAGACTACCCCTATTAGCTTCATGTCATTTGCAAATTTGTTAACAATCCCATCGATACCTTTATCCAGTTTATCGATAAAAAAGTACTGGGCCAAGGACACCTTCTTAAGGAACTAAACTCACTGGATGAAAATTCAACACAGTTTCTCTACTACCCTTTTAAAACATTGGAACCATATTAGAAAGCTTCTAATCGGAGCTTGCTTTCCCTCAGCAACACTACTTTTCCAAATCTGTGCAACTGGTCACAACAAATCATTAGTACACTCCCTCAGGACCCTAGGATAGATATCATCTGGCCCTGGTACACATACATTTTTTAGAGAGGTACATAACGAGGTAAAAAATTTCTAACTCATATTATTTTAAATTCATCTTGTATCACATTTAATGTAAACAAACCACAAAATATTTTAGGTATTAATGGTATTTTTTCTCAATCAAAATGGAAAAAAAGTATCATCGCTAATTGTATTTGAAATAGCATAATTTCGTTTTCCATTGAACTCACTGTCTCACTAGGATTATGTTGCCGTCAGGTGGTATTTTTCAGATATATTCATTCTCATAATTTTTTGTAACTCCTGCCTTTCCATTTTCAGTGTCATGAAGAAATATCATTTAGCTTACTATTATTTTAAAGAGAGTGATACCCAGAGTGACTTGTGCTCGGATCGGTTTATTTTTCAGAGTCCAGGTTTTATTTTTTTTATGGAGAATATTTATTTTTACAACTAGGACTGTAGTTTATTTAAGAGGGAATTCCTAAAAGATTCTGAATACCCATAAAAACTTATGCCCGGATCAATTTATTTCAAAGAGAGTACGGGTTTTTTTTTATCATACTGAGAATATTTATTTGTAGGCTACTATTATTTGTAATATTATTGTTGGTTTCCACTTTTGTTATGTTTTCCATGCCTTTTTTTTCGGAGTCCGTAGTCAGTCATGGCCTTGGCGACTTTTCCTCGGGCTGTCAGATGCGTTTGGCACCGAAAAAAAGTCGCCAAGGGACTGAATCTGTTCCAATAAGGGCCATATTCACAGACATGGTTTAAACTGTAGTCACAATTTTTGGATAATAGATCAAAATAGATTGGTTAAAAACCTGAATTTAACCAATCCGTGTCGATCTCTTATCAAAAAAATTGTGACTATGGTTTAAACCATGTCGGTGAATACCGCCCTAATTGTTTTATTATTTTCAAAAGAAACAGCAAGCTGGTGACATGACTTAATTAAATCTGCCGAACACATAGAATAAACGTCCAGTGTCACCATGTCTCTATAACATCCGGCTAGATGCATGCCATCTTTGCTTCTTCTGCCAATTACTGCAACACAGAATAAACATTTGGCTCCATATATGTATTCTCTGTCTTTCATTTTTGTGAAGAAAGTTTTTTACTAAATAACGTTCCATATAGCTTCCGTTATACATGAATTTTTCATAAGCATAGTCAGCGCCAACGTGGTGACTTTTTTCACGTCAAAATTAGCAACCCTGATAGCAGTATCAAATTTGATAGTTTTCGAAAATCTTCATCAATAGCATATTTCGTTTATTATGCCAAGAAGGAGAGCTGCCAAGAGCGAAAATTAAAAATATTTTTAAATATTTTTGGAGAAAATTAAAATATTGAAGAAAAAATCCATTCTTATACTATCTGTTAATTAAACATTTTTTTTAAGTGTTAGTGACCTAAAATTTTTATGGAAGAAATCCTTGTGCCCTTACAAAGGCAGATTCTGCATACGCACCCCTGATTTCTGTGATTCAAAATGGTGACAATTGCATAGTGGCTAGGTAAAAAAACCGTGGATATTCAAGGTAGAGTTTTTACAGATTCGGTTCCCCCCAAATGATCTCAGAAATTTTTTTTCAATTTGAATGAGTGTTCCAATTTGAACAAGGGTTCTAATTTCAATAAACCGAGTCCTTTACGATTTTTCAAAAAATGTGCATTTGCAATCTTGTAGGAATGAAGTGAATTTACACCATATATATTGGTACATATCTGCAAAGGTATTGTAATTTCTGGTATGTAACCTGAATGGGAAAAAATAATCTGAGATTGAGAAATTCGGTATACAGCCCCTCATTCAGGGACACAACTAGATATCACGCCATATTATTCTTCAAAAGTTTACACTCAGTGAACTGTCTTTTTCTTCAATCTAGGAAAGAGCGCATCCTATGGCACGCATGAACCAAATTTTTATGCATCCTTTTGTGAAATTCCGGTTGATGCGCAATAATGCGTCAGCAGCATCTCTGGTTGGTGGTGACCACGATTATCGAAAATGAATCCTGTTACATATTCCTAAAGTCAGTTGCTGTAGAAACCAACATATGTCATTGCTATGCCACTTTAAACAGCTGCAATCTTAAGTTCTATAATTGGAACAACAGTCTATGTCACAATTGTTCATTGTTTTTTAAGTTACATTCGCAGACGGAATAGCGATCTATGTAAAACTTTCAGGCATAAAAAAAAATTCCCCAATTCGGTGATAACTGAAATGATTCAGTCAAATAAATAAAATAAATAGCTTTCATTGTGTCTCTTTCAAAGTTTGAAAAAACCACACAGACCACTGCTCGATCAAACAATTTTTCAATTATAATTTTTGAATTTATACCTTATTTCCTATATCTTTTCTTTTCAATCATTACTTTTCAATAAAGACTTTCTTGATTATTCTCTTAAAATTATCCCGTGTAACATATCTAACACTAATATGCGTGAAACATAGAGGAAAATTGAAAATAACAACATCGCTTACCAGTGCCAATTATTTACATTAGTGGCATCTGGACGGTCTTCCACAAGCCATCTAGGATCACCTTCACCCCATTTAGCCATTCTGGTTACTCAAATGAAGGTCAACTATAATGAAAAAATTGCTTTAAATGATAATTAAGAACTCTTTTGAATGATGACTTAAAAGTAAATATACGAAACTTGGAAGTTCGGTGAAGGTTTAGACAGGCTGGTTCTATAATTGATTGCAATAAATGATGTTAGTTCGACTCCTAATTAGCTTAGGTATTCATATCAATAATTAATTTTAGATTGGGTGATTAACAGTCCCGTAATTTTGACGCCGAACCGGCAACGTGATCGATCTAGCCCAACATTCAACAATGATGAAACCACGGGTATGCCACACTCCGTTAGGTTTATCTAGAAAAATCTAGAAACTTCTATTTCCATGGTGACGGGACCAAACTACTCCAATTTCTAGAACTTGAAAGAGAATCGATTAATATATCATTAATAGAATATAGACACTTTATACATTCCTAACGGAAAAATTAATAATTTTATTATTTCACTCTATGAAATAACTATAATTTTTTGATGTGAATTCTCTCAAATTTTTCTCTTTTAGTGACTATGATCATTTTCCGCTGTGAGGGACAAGCCAATCTGACCATATATTATCGAAGAAAATACAGGAATTAAAGTTCTTAAATACGGTAAAATACGTGCCATTGACACGGGACCAGGGATTATAAAAGTGTCCGTTAACGGGAGGTGTCCGCTAACGGGCAGGGCCGTCTTAAGAGTATCATGGGCCTCCGAGCCAAGTGGTTTTTTTGGAGGCCCTAACCGGTAAATTCTAGAAAATTTCAACCGGATCTCATTTTTGTGAGGCCCCTTGGCACGACCTCCTATATAACTTACATAACCTATAATAGGTTATCTAGGTGGTCGTGCCCTGGGCCGTGCCCGGGTGGGCCCATGCATTAAGACGGCACCGCTAACGGAGAGTATCTGTTAAGAAAGGTTCCACTGTATAACCATAGGCCGTAGCTGGGAGTTTTTGCATCCCCCACCACTTTGAAAGTCGACAGTGTTCTTTGTTTCCATCTAAAATTTTCCGTTCCCTGAACTTTGCCGCCCATTTAATTTTGGTCCTGCCATAGGCGTACGCAGGATTTTCTCAGGGGAAAGGGGGTTTCAAAAATTTTTTTTTTCTTCTGAAGGGGTTTTGCGCTTTGAAAAAAAATAACGGCTCAAGCCCCCCCCCCCTCCCCCAGTCCTGCGTACGCCCAATGCGTATAACCATCATCAAAATCTCAACCACCGAGAGAAAATCTAGATAATCGTCATTAACTCAGTGTGCAAGATGTAAAAGATTTGATAATTTGAAAATTCAGGCAGTTTTTTTTTCGTTTGGTTTGCTTGACAGCACAGTGGTGAAAGGTGAACAAACCAGATTTTAGTTTTAGAATCTTCGGTTCCTTTGAAAAAGTCTTTCTTCAGAGAGCAGGCCTTCAATTCAACACGATACTTACAAATATGAAAACTCAGGCAGTTGGCATTTTCACTTCAAAATATGTAAGTAGGATGGCAGCACCAGCTTATCACAAAACAATCCCTGACAGCATGAATACTTTAGAGCCCATGGCTCCCACATCCCCCTTACCACTTCGAAGTGGTGCCCCGCTACGCTGGGATCTTTGGCGGGCCTCTGTATAGTGCATTTGTAGTGTGAAAACAAAAATTAAGAATTGGCTTAAGAGGCCTCTCAGCTTCACCCTTGCGAGGCCGTGTTAGCGCCCCCCCCCCCATGCAACCCATCCCGTCATGTACCAGTTCGTTAGATATTTCACAGAGGAATGTTTATGATATTGGTGGGGGGAATAGAATTGATATTTCCTGTACATACGGGATCAAGGATTTACGTGGGTTAGGGCGTTGCATTGTATATTCACGAATTGTTAGGGGAAAGGGTTAGATTTCAGCACCTAAATGGTTGTTTCTGTCCAGCCCTCGGAATCAGTTCTGAACAAAAGTCCACTGTCCAAAAAGTCTTGTTGGTTAAAGATGAGAAGATGACCGTGATGTATCATTTCATGAATCCTTTAGGTGTATTGGTATTGACGAGATATCTCTTCTCCTTAAAAGTCAGTTATTTTAACATTGCCAGGCCCAGATATTTTGTAAAGTTTTCTCCTTTTGAACACTCTTTTCACTATAACCCCTTTGTTTGCACCTGCTGAAAAAAAGCCTGTTTCATTAACCTTTTAAGCAGTTTTTAAAATTTTCCTGATCCGCATTATATCTGCCACAATGGAAATCACTAAACCTTTTAGAAATTGCCACCTATTTCCAAGAAGAATATATTTTTTCCCCGATTGCGTGAGCTGATAAATACTTTCCCCAACACCTAAAATAATAATAATAATAATAATAATAAAGGAAAAGTAAAACTCGATCGTTTCTGTTATTTATGCGTACGCAGGGAAAATATTGTTTCCGTCCTATTATCAGACTTTGAACAAAAACTGACTCCGCCCACTGGCCAGCATAAATGTGGGAAAGAAGCGTTGTCTATGTTGTTCTATCACAACTTTTTTTCGATTTTTAAATTGAAATATCTCAGCGAATATTGCACTTGGAAACATGGATTTTTTTGTTAGCCTCATTCGAGACAGCACTGTATAAAAATCGAAACTAGTATAGAATGATTCCTGAACACATTTTTTGAGGTTTTTTTTTTAAATTATATCTATATCTCCACGGTGAACGGTTGATGAGATAAAGGTCGCATTAGGACTTGCAGGACACCCTGTATATTAACGGACACTCCCGTTAGCAGACAAAACTCTCGGACCCATGGTGACCGTAATCGAGAGGCTTCACTGTATTTGAAACCTTGGATTTAATTGTTGAAATTTATTCATTAAGTAAATTGTTTCCAAAATGCATGTACATACTTTGAGAGAATGTAGAAAGCATTAAAATTTGGAACATATTCACATAGAAAATGTTACTCAAAGGTGATAAATGCCCAAAACACAGAGCTAATTCGAGACACAATAAGAAGTGCATTCCTTTACTTGACCAAACTTGGCAATTTAACAGCAGTTGGATTGGGCACAACAGATACCAAAATCGTGATGTGTAACGAACGCATAAGGATCATCAGTGATGACATTACGGTCAGTCCGAATGCGGTTCGTTCTTCCTTTTTTTTTGAACAGCCTCACGCATTCATTTACGAACATTATCAAGAATGACATTCGAAGCAGATGTGGATTTATGGGTTTGTCGTCAGTTGGCAGTGGCGGCTGAATTATTTGCAAGGCTTCTAAAATAATAATTAACATAAATTTTGCTCTCGTTCTTGTTGCGAAGGGCATTTCTAACATCTGCGAAGCCAAGGCGTTGGATTATTCGCCGCGATGCGAAGCCGCTACTGTCTTTCGATAAAACAAATTTTGCCGCCCTCCTCCTGTTCTATTGTAATTTTGATGACCACTCATCCGAAATTGTTACCCTTGTCCACAGTTCACTTAGCCTTCCCATCTGCCCCCACATAAATACTCGTACATTTCTGATTTGGACGATACACTTCACAGCGTCATAATTCAAAATGACATGTGTGTGGGCAAAGAATGCCAAAAGAAACGTGTACAAAATTAAGAATTACTTGCGTTTTAAAAAGATATTGCCAAACAATTTTTACCTAAAGATATCTTTCGTTTCAATAATTATCATTTATTTTACAATGCTGTTCATTTATTTATTTATTCCAGAAATTCATTTCTGCAATCATCTACACTGCTCAAAACAATTAGGGGAGCACATGGTTTTAACAAAATTACGCAAAGATGTATACCGATAAGTAACATAAAATGAACCATCCATAATTTAAAGCCTAGCAGGAAACGGAAGAAGAAAACTTCATATGCAAATTAAAGTTCATGACGTCAAAAACCAGAAAAATGAGATAAGGGCAGAAATCGGGATGTTGCAGAAACGTCTGTTTTACTGCCGTAACTGTGAAATTCGATTGCGCAGTATTTTTTTTTGAGACAAGGTGACTTGAGGATGTCTCAACAACGTGATTTACCGGAATCCATGGCATGGCGTGTTATAGGCAGACTGGAATCCGGGCAAACACAACGTAGTGTCGCGGACGCTGTTGGAGTCGCCAGAAGTGTTGTTGCAAGGCTGTGGAATCGATTCCAAGAAACAGGAAATGTTAGACGTCGACCAGGGCAAGGTCGGCCACGCGCCACTACAGCAACTGATGACCGGTATGTACGGTTAACAGCCCGTCGAAACAGAACAGAGAATGCTACGCAGCTGCAAAGACGGTTGCTCTTGGCAACAGGACGAAGGGTGTCCAGCCAAACAGTACGTAATCGGCTTCATGAGGGAGGGCTCTATGCACGTAGGCCAATGGTCTGCATTCCGTGCCACGCCACCGTCCGGCCCGAAGAAGATGGGCTGCTGAACATCGAGATTGGGAGCAACATGATTGGAGCCAAGTGCTGTTTACAGACGAGTCCCGATTCAGTCTGGAGTGTGACACCCGACGTGTTCTGGTATGGAGGGACAGGGGCACTCGAAATAACCGCGCATTCGTTCGTGAAAGGTCACAATACAGACGAGCTGGTTGGATGGTATGGGGTGGAATCAGCATAGGCGGACGTACGGACCTGCATATCGTTCGGAATGGCACTTTGACGGCCCGAAGGTATGCAGACGAGATACTGTGACCTCATGTCATCCCTTACGCTGGAGCCATTGGAGATTCCTCTGTTTTCCAGGATGATAATGCCCGACCGCATAGAGCTCGTCTGGTGGAGAACATGCTTGAAGCTGAAACAATACAGCGTATGGAATGGCCAGCGTGCTCTCCTGACCTGAATCAGGAGAATCGTTGGACGACGCATTGCCGCCTGTTACTGTCCGAGACTTGCAGATTGCACTTCTTGAGGAGTGGAACAGTATTCCCCAAAGTCTGATCGATAACCTCATCGCATCCATGGCAAACAGGTGTGCAGCAGTCTTAGCTGTTCGAGGAGACCACACGCCCTATTAAAACTCATGCATCATGTCTAAACAGTACTTTTTTTTTTATCGTTTACATGTAACCAAATTGTTGCCCTAAATCATCTTTTCATGTTTTTTCCATATTTTCAAAGAATTAAAGCTTAATTCCAAATTTTTTTTACGTCTTTTTTCTGTATTGCGCATTGATACGCGTGTACTCTCCAAAAATTTTACATATCTCTGTTACTGAATTTTTGTAAATTTTCTAAAAGAATGCATTAAAAACAGCTTACGCGTATGTTAAAATACTATGACAACAATGTAATTGAATAAAAATAAATTCAAAATATATAAAGGACACTGTTCAGTTCATGAAATGAAGCAAAAAATTTATTTTAAAATATTGAATCAATGAAATTTCAAGTTTTAAAATTTAATATTTAATTTAAAATAAGATTGAGCTAATTAAATCTCAAACTTTTGTTTCATTTCATGAGCTGAACAGTTTCCTCTATATATATATAAACAGGGTGATTCAAACTCAGCGTGTAAACTTTTAGGGGAGGTAGAAAACACAAAAAAACAAAACAGAATCACATAGAAATGTGTGACCGGAAACCTCAACCTGATCAGCTGGAGAATAAACGAAGATGCAGAAATGACAAGCCAATAATAGGTGGTAAAACTCTTCATTTAGCGATACTTTGCACGAGAACAGTACGTGCACGTTACGATTCACAACAAGTGCTCAAATTTGTTACCATCCACAGTTATGCACAAAAAAGAAAAAAAAAAACAAAGAATTTATGATACATTCCTATGTGATTCTGTTTTGTTTTTGAGTTTTCTACGTCCCCTAAAAGTTTGTACGTTGAGTTTTTAATCACCCTGCATATTTTAAATTGATTTTTATTCAATTACATTGATGTGGTATTTTATCATTCATCATTTCTGTCGCACCACGGTCATTTTCTGCACACGAGGGCTAATTAGAATGGGACTTACTTGAAGATCGGAATTTTTTTACGAGTAAATGAGACAACAGAACATTTATTAATATCGAGATCGATTTTTGTTTTAAATGTACTGTGTACGTCATTCTTTAAGAAATAACAGTTAATTTTTTTGAAGACAAAAACATGATTTGATAGCATAATAATTTAATGCCGATTGGCAGATTTTTTTTATACTCACACTAACGGTGGTCACGTCACCGTTTCTGTTGTATCCCTGTGTCAGGAAAGTTTCTGACAAGGACGAACCGGGTATCGAACTCGCGACACCTCTAAATATCCTTCGGTACTTTTAGGCGAGTATCTTATCGACCTGGGCTACCGCGCCAGATGTGGTATTTTATCATGCACGAAAGCTGTTTTTAATGCATTTTTTTAAAAAAAAAATCTACAAAAATTAAGTAACAGGGATATGTAAAACTTTATATTGGCATAGGATAGCACATACAATCAAGAACATGTATAAAAGATTTGAAATAAATCAATAGTTAAATAGTATTTTTATTTGTATTTTTCTATTAAAGCATAGTTTTTCACTATGTTAAAGGGTATGAGACCCCTTAACATACATCCCATGTTGGAACTATAAGGGATTTGAAGCGTGAAATTGTTGGATATTGGTATCAATTGAAGCATACTATAAGTTTTCTAAAAGACTGACTAGAGACTTTCAACATGATCAATAAATGTGGAGTCGGAGCAATAAATGACATTAAAGTCTGCGGTAGAGGTTTTAACCAACTAAAATCACAATACTATAATGACGCGTGAAGACCGGAATTTTTTTACGAGTAAATGAGACAACAGAACATTTATTAATATCGAGATCAATTTTTGTTGTAAATGTACTGTGTACGTCATTCTTTAAGTAATAACAGTTAATTTTTTGAAGACAACAACATGATTTGATAGCATAATAATAACCTTTATTTGCATTGGTTTCAAAGACTATTGGCGAAATTGACAACACAAATGAAACATTCGTTAATGATACAGGAAACATTGAATACAAAATTAAATGTGAGGAGAAAAAAAGGGAAAATATTATAAATAAAAAAGTTATCTTGCACATTTATACACATACGTAAGTTCCGGGTTCAAAATATAATGAAGAATTATTGATTACAAAGAGATATTAACCTCTTTACGATCACGGGCGTAATATTACGTGCAAACACCAGTGGAATAAACTCAAACAAGTTCTTTGTGTTTTCTTTCCCCTCTCTTCACTATCGCGAAGCTTGATAGTAACCCTATCTCTACCCTCTATTCACGGAAGTTGCTCTTTCTTTACCTAGTTTTTCTATACTCCTGTTAATGGTTTTCTTCCATACATATGTTTCTTTCTACTATATGCATGTCAGAGTGAAAGACAGGGTGAGGGTGAAAAGAGGACTCTAAAAGAGAAAAACTCTCTCTCTCTCTCTCTCTCTCTCTCTCATCTACCTTATCTATCTATAACTATATATATCAAAATCTATCTATCTATATATATATATATATATATATATAAATAATACTTTTTCCTCTTATATATATTTTTTCTTCCCCCCTTTTTTTTAAACGTGTGGTTAGGTTAGCGCAACATTACCAGATTTATCTCCGATTCGTCAAATAAAGATAATTAAAATTTCTTGCCAAAACCTTGTATATGAAGTGGTTAAACAATGTCGATACATAAACAAAATCTGAAAAGCATGATAGTCATTTGTTCGGGATCCGTCAAATCCGTAACTCAAAGAAACCTCTAAATTTTTGTAATGTCAGATAAAAACCAATAGGTTTTAGAAATATTAGTTTCGTAATGTCTCAGAAATTCCGGAAATGATTGATGTGCCAAGTTTTTTTCAAGGTAATTGCAGTAAGCATTGTAGTGAAAGAAAACGTGCGACCAGGTCTCGAATTTTTATTACAAAATGTAGTTTCCAAGTGGGTAAATGAGAAGTACCTTTCGGTTTACATAGATACTTTCTTTTTCACAAGTCGTATTTGAATAAAAACTCTCTTTAAATCGTTATTATTAAAAAAAAAAGGTTTTTTATATTCAGTTTTTAATTCAGGTAAATAATTTTTAGGCAATTCAGTAATAATTTTTTTTATATTCAGGTTATTAATTAAATAAGGGGGTGCTGTAGTCGATAAGTTACTCGCCTGAAGTACCAAAGGATGTTTATAGAGATGTCGCGAGTTCGATACCTGGTTCCGCCTTGTCAGAAACTTTCCTGACACAAGGGTACAACAGGAACGGCGACATGACCACACAAAAAGATTGTTACCGCAGGGAGTCCCACACCGAGGAGTTAGCGCGTCCACCTCTCGGTGAGTATTAAAAAAGGCTACCATTCGGAATTGGCAATAAATTGTAGGTCCGGGTCTAATTAGTCGTCGTGTGCAGAAAATGACCGTGGTGCGAGAAAAACGTTCAAATTAATTAAATAAATTAAGTGCAAACTAAATAGGCTGGATAAGATT
Source organism: Pholcus phalangioides (assembly GCF_987345545.1). NCBI lineage: Eukaryota > Metazoa > Arthropoda > Arachnida > Araneae > Pholcidae > Pholcus > Pholcus phalangioides. Next base: position 15,426,988 of record NW_028301625.1, on the reverse strand, counting down.
AATATTCTTTGATACTTCGAATTGATTATTTTGAAAATTGAATCATCAGCAAATCAACATTTCACTTGTGAAAGTCATGTAAAGGGCTGCAGAACTGTTTTCTCTAAATGGGGGGTCACAAAATGACAAAGCACGGCCCTGACACCATTAATAAAAATGATAAATATATCCAGGATGTCCACTCTCATTTTTGTCCGATAGGTAATTCCATATAACCCGTAATTCGTAAAATTCAACGTTTCATATCTCGGTCAATTTCGGTTGTGAAATATGTTTTTTACCTGTTTAATATGTCATCGCAGGAAGATTTTTTTACTAGATATGATTAATAAGACCGGGGGACCGTATTTTTTAAATTTAAGTGGTTTCTAGAAATGATGGGTGAACACATTTGAAACACTTGTTGGTGGAAATTCGCCCGAGGACTAACGGTTAAGGAATCCGCCATTTGACAACAATAATGGTGGGTAACCTTTTATAATAAAAGACCAACTAACACACAGATCCCTACACTTACTGATACGAAGAAAATATTGATGAGGAGAGAGGAGGTGTTGCCAGAAATGCTGTACACATGGGTTTAAAGGGCACACGCATAATGTGTGGACTAGACATTCCTCAATTATTAGCAGGAGCTCAGTCCCTTCATAATTGTTTCTTGGGGTGGGAGGAAGAGGGGTCGAGTGCCCAAATTATCAGGTTCTGACGCCTTCGCCGGTCGGTCAAATTCCAGAACTAACACGAATACCTTGGCCGAAGTTATGTAGATCCATACGAAACATAGAAACGTGTTAAGCGGAGATAAGCATGAACGAACATGTTTTTCTAATTTTGTTTATTATTCGTCTGCTTTAGGTTTCAACCAATATTCGTACTTTTCATATGCAATCTGGAACCAATTTTCTCTCTAAGTTGCGCGTACACGACCTCGTACGGTGAAAATGCATCCGCGAGCTCAAAATCTCGAAATTTACCCCTGGTGAATGAATATAACAGACTGCCTTGAAAAGAATCGGCATAGAAAAATCAGATCCACGCAGATAAAAAAGTTAGAGGAACCGTTGAGTGGAACGGACCATCACGTACCACAGGATTTGAGTCATTGTTATATGGCAGCATTTCTCAACCTTTTTACACCCAAGGTCCAGTAAAATGCCCAAAACGATTCGACGTAACAACTTGTGAAGGAGTTTAATCTTTTTAAGTTTCATCTATATATGCGAGAATTGATGTAAATTGGCATCATTGATAATTGATTTCATAATTTTAATTTAATTAGAATTAAGTTTTCAAGTCCACCCGTGCACCACCTGTCTCATCTTCATGTACCATAGGCTTAGAAACACTGCTATAGGGCAATTTATTCCATATAGCTCCCAGTTTAGTACGTTAATTTATTGTCAAAGTGATTGCGAGAGAATTTATACCACCGTCTAATCAATGAAGGTGTTGGGATTTCAAGTTTTTTTTTGTTTTTTGCCTAGTTCTTTCATTTATGCCTAGAGCACTGTTTCGCAATCTTTTTTTTTTGCCATACCCCATCTAAGCATCTTGTAAAATCCTGATGCCCCCTATAAAAGATACACATACGGGAGGGGGCATATGCGGCCCAAGATGATCGAAAATGGAAAAAAATTTCAAAAAGTTACAATATTTGAAAAAATTCTTTAAACGCTGTTTTAATCTATTTCTGTGCATTTGAAACTCTTTTTGAAGGTTGAAAACTCTAAATTTCTTTGTAAATTTCTTTCTGAAATCTTAGCTAGAACGTGTGCGTCCCTTTCAGAATCCACATGGAGGAGGACCAAAACCTGGGAACCCCCATAACCTGAAGCCGAAAGCCCTATAACCTGTCCAAAAAAAGGAAGAATTTCAATCTTTAGGACAGTGTGCAAATGCAAATGCAAATGAAAAAAAAAAAAAAAAAATTCCATGAAACCCTATGGCCAATCCAAAGTCATACTTTTGTATCCTGATTCACGCAGTGTCTTAATGGGAAAACCCAATGGGGCCCCAAGGCCTCGAGGTAAATAGGGAGCCCTACATTATACAGGGTGTTTCAAAAAGAATAACCCGATTTGAAATGCATATGTCACTAAAAATATTGAACATAGACACTTGAGATTAATTTTATATTACATGGCTAATCATCAAGTGTTTTTACAAACCAAATTAAAGGTGCTCAGTATGTCCACTTTGGGATGCACGGCATATGTGTATACGGTAGTCAAATTCTTCCCAAACTTTTGTGACCATGTTTGTATCCACTGCTGCGGTTATGCGTATCTTCAGTGCGGCTAATGTAGCTGGAAGGGGAGGCACATATACGTTGTCTTTTATGAACCCCCACAAGAAGAAATCGAACACTGTGAGGTCCGGCGATCTTGGAGGCCAGTGACGTTTAACTCAATCGTCAGGTCCCGTACGGCCGATCCATCGTTTAGGAATGCGATTGTTCAAAAATTCTCGAACGTCCGAGCTCCAGTGTGGTGGTGCCCTGGAAAATGAAGTCATCCGAATCGGTTCTAATCGTTTCGTGGGAAAAGCCAATCTTGACAAACACTGAAGTGGCGGCAGAAGGAAGAGCGTTAGCGCTACCTGTCGGCAACTGCGTAAAACTCGAGATTTCCCTCTTTCTACATATACATTATTCGATCAAAACGGATTAAAAGCTGAATAGTTATGATTTTTTTAAATCGGATGGCTCTTTTTGAAACACCTTGTATATTGGAGAATTTTACTTATTCTGATATATTTTTTTCATTAAATATGAATTTCCATTGATAGTAAATTTATTTTCCCACTAAATATAAAGCCATTAATTCTGAAAAATTATTTTTTCATGAATTATGAATTTTCATAAATCATGCTCTCTAAAAAAATCAAAAATTTCCCCCTTAAAAATCATATATTTCGCCCATTGGGAATCATGGGCCTAGAGACGTGCGGTTATTATACAATCTTTCAATATCTTTCTATATACTAGCATTAAAAAAAAGCTGCGGCTCTCCTCCATGTCCCAGCTTTACATTACAAATAACTGGTCTCTACACTCTTGTGTCTATTCAAATATCTTTTTTTTCTCTCTCTCTTTGTATTTTCTTTTAACTATTGTAAAATTTGTAATTTAATTGTAAACTTTTTAATTTGCATAGTTTTATCTTAATGACTGGGAAAAAATAAATTGTTATGTCATGTGCTGCGATCTATTTTTTAAAAATTTGCAGTATTTCTGGATGCGCATATTTTTGGAATGTTCTAGGCATGCGCAAGTTGTAGTGAAAGACTGATTACGGGAATTTATCATATTTGAAAGAAACACAGAAACTATCAACAAATTGCCTCGAAGAAACAATGCTGGTATACCAGTGCTATCACTTGTATCGAAACCTGTCTTTTCGGCACACGAAGAAGATTTAACAACGAAAATATCTTGGAACAATATACATAGTTGATTGTCTTTCATTCATCCGATTCTGCAAAATAGTTTTGTATCATTTGCATATTAACGGACATTTGCTTTCCCGGGCATTGTTTCTTAAAAAAATATAGTTGTTTAGCGTATACATTTTGTTGCACGAGTGAAAGATAAGTATAATTTTTCTGAATATATGAAAATATTATCTAGACTAAAAATATGAAATCATTCGGGAAGCTTCAGAATTGCTCTTGACTGTAGGGAATTGACATCATTATTTATCACACGAAATTGATGTTCATCCAGATAACTAAGCTTGGAAAAAGCATTCTATTTTATGAAGTTGATAGAGTATTTCAATATCAATAACAGATATATAAATAGAGATAGAAATAGAGAGAGATCCGAAAATATAAATATGCGATGCATATATGATATAAATTGTATGCATATATATTAAATCCACAAGCGCGAACCACAAAATCCGTGATATTACGGATATCTTTTTGAATTGCATAAAGAATATCACACAAATGAAAAGGTTATACATATGCAAAAGAAGATGGGTGGAGAGGTTATTACTGGAATGTTTCCAATCTAAAACTTCAATAACACGATTGTCAATCGGCAAAACTTCATTATAATTGCTCAAGAGAGCTTTATTTTTGCTTGGTGCGCGTGATTCTATGGCAATGGCCGATGGTAGTACTGTATGTATTACGCATCTCGGCAAAAGATTCAAATTTCATTATTTGTTGTTTTAAATCCCCTCTTTGTTGCGCTCGGCTTTTCACAGCTTGATGTAATTCAACGAGTCTTTTGTTCCTTTTACTTAAGTCAGGGACCTGTTTTCTAATCCCACCTTATAGTTTGTGTAAGGTTTTCGTCGATTTAGATGCAAATCAAAGAAGATCTCGATTCCGAAATCGACATGATTCTTTAGGAAATATTTAAGCACTTCGTAGGATGTCGGTAAACAAATTCTCGCCTGAAAGGATGCTAATACCTTAATCTCGTTCCCGATACCATCACATACATGAGCTCGTCTTCTCCACCAAACATGGGACATCAAAGGGTGGGAGAATTTTCTTCTCCGCTTATTGAAAAACATCGCGACTTTAATGCGCTTAGTCCTATGACTTACGCAAACACATCCTGTGCCTATCTTTGACTAGTGCAAAGAGATGCACACCGTATAAGCAATGGAAAGATGGTTGCATGAATTGCTAATCTGTATTTAATAATGCACGACACAGAATCTCGAGGAACTAAAACATTAGAGGTGCGAGGAAAAAAACTTCTGTCTAGGTACAGATCAATATTCACAAGGTGAACCAGTGATAACATATATTTCAATTTTTTTATCCAGGTTTTGCTTCAAAGGCAAAGTAGAAAATATAATTATTTTAACACGCCTTTATAATTTCAAAATTTTTCCATCACATTTGTCCATTAGAGCGCTGGTTTCCCGGTACTTTACCAAGTCTAACCGATTTACTCCCGAGCTGCAATGAAGTCGAAAGAATTTCACGTAAATGTGAAAGATTTATGATATGGGAAATGAAACAAAAAAAGACTGGTCTGAATTAAGAATTCACAAATTTTCTTCCAAGTCTGAGTAATCGACCACAACCTCAACCATTCTCCATGCTGCAACTTATTGCTATCCCTTATAGGAGTAAGTTGTGCTGGATGATTTCGTCGCCAATAATACTCAACGTGGTTCGTGATAATAAGAACAACGTAAGCCATACCCAGTATACTAAACTTTAAACTGATGCAAAGACCTATGTTATGATTATGCTGAGACATGAAAAATAGGAATTATTGCCCAAAAAAAACAAAACCGAACCATATAATAGTTCCCATTAAAATGAAGAATATCGAGAGCATGCCACTTTGAATGTTAAGGTTCGTATTCTTCATTTAAAAAATCACGCGGTCATTTTTGTTTAAAGAAGGGCTGGACAAATCGTCAGAAAATCTAGGCACCAGAACAATTTTTTAGGTGCCAAAAAAGTTTCACCCGAAGAAAAAGGTCCAAAATAATGTTTTTTTTTACTTTTCAAGGCATAGCGACCCTCTTTCATGCTGCCAGATATGCTGCTGCAAATCCCAAACATTTTGGGTTGCTCTCAGCCTGTAATTTAGTAACTACACAAAGAAAATTTTAGGAGCCAATACCGATTTCTTCTTTTCGCAACCAATTTCTTAGTCGCCACATGGTGACTTGGCGAATGGAATTTGTCCAGCCCTGGTTTATAGTACATAAAATGGCCGCTGTGGTGGTCGACTGGTCATAGTGACGGACTCGCAGGACCCGGGTTCGAGCCCCACCGTCACCACAGTGGTGGTCGGCTGAAGTTTGTTTTCTGTGGTTCCCAACTTCGAGGCGCAAATGCGAGCCGATCTCCCCGTTAAAAAGTCTCGCCACAGAGAGCAGCAGTCCTACAAACAGTACAAATATTCAGTCACTACACATCACTCACTTCACTTCTGAGATATAGATGGCAGCACTGAAAAATCATACACAACACTAGATACGTACTCAGACTGTTAGGTACACACCCTTACAATTCCGGCACAACTCGCTAGGTAGTAAATTGCCTATGGCGATAGACCTGAGTTGTGCTCGGTTGGAAAGAAAGAAAGTACATAAAATGCCAATTATTTAAATATAAAAGGATTAATACTATAAAAAGCAACAATTCAAAGGAAGAATAAATTATCTGACACGTATGCTGAGTTATATGCTAGGTATTTATGAACGATACCGTTTTTTTAGATACCAATTATTTTGTTTTGTATACGTGTCTGATAAGTCTATTGCATACACACATAAATCATGTTTTTACTTGAATATAAATTCCTACTTTAAGCGTCTGTTTGCGAAAAAGAATTTTTTGGTTTCAAACTTAAAGAAGAAAACTCGTAAAATTTTGCCAAGCTCCTTGAAAATCGAGCTAAAATAAGGAGGGAACTGCTGTGTTCATCAATTAATCTACACACACACGTGTGAGTTTCCTTCGCGGGTGAAATCGACACATTTATTCCCTCGATGCTCCATTTCCTGACGGGTTTTGGCCAATATGAAGCTTCGGTTGATGATTTATTCGAATAGCTTGCCACAGTTTCACTCTCAATAGCAACAGGCCGATTTAAGCCGTGCTTATGAACTTGAGCTGCCGAAGAGGAGAAAGTATGTGAGTGAAAAGGCCACAACACACGTTGAATACGCCGCTTCGAAACTTGCGTGTTCGGTGAATCGCTTATATGTTATTTAACAGCGACAAACATTTACTTAACCATTACGTTTCGAAGGTTTTGTATTAACTAGAGAATATTAAGATTGTTTCACGTACTCGCAATTATTAGCAAGGTATGATTTAAATTATGCTTCATAGACTTGAAATGATTAATGCTATTTGAATGTACATTTATAAGCTTCTGTGGCTCAAGAAGCAATTTTAACGCAGTACTGATAGATTGTATTGTTTTGTATACACACCATAAATAAAAAATGTTCCCTCTCACTCAATTTTATGAGGTCTTGTTTGTTGCGCTATTACTATACTATACGCTAAAACTATACTCCCTAAACATCAATAAAGTTAGATACTATCAAATATCAACTTGACCCTTAAATATTTAAATCGTTTTGTTCGAATTCGATAACAAGTTATTTCCAATCATTCCTTTCGAGGTTTTTTTTATCTTGTCACTTTCCTATTATGAACAAAGGAAAATAGTAAGCTCCATTGAATTTTTTTTCAAAATGAGTAAATTTTTGGCAGGTCAAACTACCAAAAGTAATCGTCTCAAAGATTATTAGACCTAAATTATAATAGTCTAAAAGTTTTTAATTCAGAATTTCACAGTAAATTTTGGTGGCATTGACTTAATATCGGTTCATACCAAAAAATTAACCAGGCTAAAAAAAAATCTTAAATAGAATGAATGGAAATAACTTATACCGTGGAATTGGAAGCAATCCAATGCAAATATTGGAGAGCTTACATTTTGAAAAATCCATTGCACCGACTTTTAATAGATGACATAGAAATAAAGATCTAAAGAAATTTAGTCCGGGACGTTTGTGTATAGACGGGGTGTATTTTTTTATCTATAACGAGCGATTGATAACTTTTTTATGGATTATTACAAATTCACATGTCAAGACTTTAAAACAATTTTAACCCTATAATTGGCAAACATTGAAATATCCAGAATAGAAAAATTTTGTGAGGTTATATATTAAGAAAATGAGTACCCTGAATACTATTACATGACACAAAATTTAAATGGGTGCGGTAGCCGATGTCGATAAGATACTCTCCTAAAGCACCAAAAGATGCTTAGAGGTGTCGCGAGTTCGATACCCGGTTTGTTCTTGTCAGATATTTTACTGACGCAGGGATACAACAAAAATGACGCGTGACCACAGAAAGGAATTGTCACCGCGAGGAGTCCCACACTGAGGGGTTAGCGCATCAAATCTCGGTGAGTATAAAAAAAGTCTGCCGTTCGGAATCGGCAATAAATTGTAGGTCCTGGTCTAATTAGCCCTCGTGTGCAGAAAATGACCGCGGTGCAACAAAAATGATCAAATGATCAAAAATTTAATGTCAACATTTAAAAAAATATATGGAATGTTGCACTTCAGGGGGAAACACGAAACACACTGTATTTATGTGATTTACATAGAATAGTACAAAAATGCCATTTATTGTTTGCCAACTTACTTTTCCATCATTATTGGATAATGCACAGCAATATGTCTCCTCCATATATGGCATTTCCCTCCTAAATGCAAGGGCCAAAAACCGTTCTTGCTTGGCTCGTCAAGAAAGAGAGACATGTGTTCCTTTGAGCTATAAATTATAGAAACTTCATGAACAACTCACAAGTAAAAATCGAACGTTTGGGAATTGCTTAGAAGCATCATTGCCGAAACGAGCTCAGAGAATATACAATCCCTTTATTTAAAAAAATATAGGAAACTCACGTTGCTTGAGAGCAGCAACATGGCCAAATAAAGAGTTCAACAAGTTGTTGCATAATTTCAATGTCTAAATAAGGAGTTTTATTTTCAAAAGGGAACATTAATACTTTTTTTAATTTACAGTAGAATTAGAAAACGTTTTTTCGCCGGAATGCTCTAAAAAAAGCAGAAAATAGCCCAACGAGTAACATAAGGGAGTTATATGGGCATCTTTTTATCAGCCACCTCGGTGGGCATTTTGCCTGTTGTGGCGTTGTATTTGTATTTGTATACGTATAAATATTATATTTCTTGATCAACATTCGAGGGAGTTATCTACATTCAAATTTTGAAAATCTTCCGTTTTGAAAGAAAATTAGTGGAAATGTTACCTTTTGATCAAAATTGGAGCTGGTAAAGTCTGAAAATTGGAAGTTTCTACGTCACCGTTGATTCCAGAAGGTTTCATTTAGTCAAGTAAGGTCTCCTCTCTCGTGAATAATATAAAAAACACGATCTCATTTTACAGTGGAAGCTCCTATGATGGACACACCCGTTACGGACAACTCCATCAACGGGTACTTTTTTGAGTTACGTCGACGAGACTCAATGTATGTCTGTCGATTAACGAACACTCCTCATTAGCGGAAAAAATGTTCGGTTCCACGAGTGTCCGTTATTGGGAGGTTCTACCAATAACGGACCTTTAATGCTGTAAAATGCAACTTTGAAAGTGCTTCTGAAAAATGTGCCGTTTTGAAAAAATCCCTTAACGCCAGTAACACAACCGCTTTGTTATGTTCCCTTTTGAACGAAAAATACCGAAGTGAATGAACAAGTTGGGTATGTTCCCCCTTTTGGTAGAAACGACGCACTTTACATTATAGTTTCGACCAAAAATATTCCCGTTTGAATAAACCCTGTTGCATAATCCGACAGAGCTCATCTCAAGGATTCAGAAACCATCAAAAACTGCATTTCGAAAAAAAAAGTGGAAATGAAAGTGGAAGTAAATATATTGAAAATAAGTTAATCAAATAAATTTTCAATAATAAATTCATTTGTCTGTGAAAATGAATTAAGGATACATATTAGCTCAACTAATGAATTTTAGTGCATAACTATTTGTACTTATTTTACCCGAACGTGTGAAAAGCAGAAAAAAAAAATTTTTTCGTATGGTAAATAAGATACTTGGACGTCATCTTGCATCGTAGTATCTTAATCGCCACAGCTTCAGTGATTTCGATAAAAATGACAAAACGTGAGTAGGCGGTTTATATGATCACTATATAGTGATAAGGCGTCAAAATCTTCACTCACTTTCATGTCGAAGCGGAACGCAATTTCACAACAAAATCGTATGACAAGCTCTTTTTATAGCTAATAACATTGACGTGCGCCACAGTCTTGGAGCCGTAAATGTTAACGACTTTTTCGCCGAGGAAAATGAGCTCGTTCTTGGCTCTTAAATATGCTTTACGACAGCAAGAAAAGCGAAGCACGAAAGATCATGTAACGTGCATTATGAACTCTCGTTTGAGAGCTTTGTATCATACATCAAAAGCAAAAATAATCCTCAAGTCCTTTGACTCTGACCACTTTTTCTTACGAGGACAATAGCCAGAGAGTAATAATAATAATAAGAGTAAAAAAACACGACAATAATTACTTCTGCAGTACACATTATTCATGTTGAACAATGGAAGAGCAAGAGAGGCTCCTCACATTCTTTAAGGAGCATCTATGACAAGGGTGCTCAACCTTTTGAAGAGTGTGAGCCACTTCATTAGTTTGGAAAAGTATCGCGGGCCTCTTGAGTTATCTGGAAGTGTGCCTCTAGCCATTTGAGTTACCTGGAAATGTGCCATGAGTCACTCAGGTAATCTGAAAATGTGCCGTGAATCACTCAGGTGATGTGTGATAGTGTGTTGCGGGCCACCTGAGCCAACTGGAAATGTGCTGCGAGTCACGCAGGTGATCTGAAAATCCGCCACAAGCAATATAAGTGATCTGGAAATCTAAAATGGTCTTAAATCTCGCTTCTCGAGTCACGTAAATGATCTGGAATTGTGTCAAGAGCCACTAAAAATATCTATAAAAATGCTTCAGGTCGCTTTTAAGTGAACTGTAAATGTGTCACGAGCCTCTTAACTAGTATGTAATTGCGCTGTGAGCCACTCAAATGAACCGTAAGTATGGAGACAGCCATAAGTAATCTGCAAGTGTATCATGAGTCTCTTAAGTGAACTGGAGATATGCCCTAATTCGCTCAAGTTATTTTCAAATGTGTTTGGGGTCGTTTAAGTGATCTGGAAATAAGCCGCGAGTCAATGAAATAATCTGGAAATGTGCTACGGTCCACTAAAGTGATTCGGTAATTTTAGTGGGCCACTTGTGTAGTTTGGTTATTTCTCGCGGGCTACATCAGATGATTCCGAGGGCCACGTTTGGCCCGCGAGTCATGGGTTGAGCATATATGATCTAATATAAGGGTGCTCAACCTTTTGGAGAGTGCAGGCCGCTTCATTTATTTTGAAACGTGTCGCGGGCCATTCAGGTGATCTCAAAATGTGCCGCAGTACACTTGAGTTATCTGGAAATGTGCTGCGAGTCACTAAACACCAGAAGATTTGAAAGTGCGCCGATTGCCACCTGAGTGGTCTGGAAATATGCCGTGGGTAATTAAAGTGATCTAGACATATACTTCCAGTCACATATTGGAAATGGACTTCAAGTCACTTAAATGATTTGGAAATATGCCAATAACCGTCAATAATATAATAGCCATGAATCTTTTTTTAGGGGGCGCGGTAGCCCAGGTCGATAAGATACTCGCCTAAAGTACCAAAAGATGTTTAAAGGTGTCGCGAGTTCGATACCCGGTTCGTCCTCGTCAGAAAACTTTCCTGACACAGGGGTACACAACAAAAATGGCGACATGAACGCAGAAAAAATTGCTACCGCAGGGAGTCCCCCATCGAGGAGTTAGCGCACCAACCTCTCGATGAGTATAAAAAAAGAAGTCTGCCGTTCGAATTCGGCAATAAATTGTAGGTCCCGGTCTAATTAGCCCTCGTGTGCAGAAAATGACCGTGGTGCGACAAAAATGATCAAATGATCTTTTTTCAGTATGCTAATACCACCTACTGAAGTGGTCTATAAAAATGCCGTAGAGGTCGATTAAGTGATCTGGAAGCGTGCCAAGGGTTGCCTAGCAGAGCGCAACAAGAAATAAAAATTTATCATCTGGTATTCATTATCAGTATTCATTCTGGTGTTTTATTATCTTCCGTTATTTTGAAGGGGAAAAGACTCGGCGCTCTTCCTGGTCCAGTGCCCGGGGAATCAGATCAACCTTCTGCTCTCCCCTAGTTGTGGCCCTGCATTCGAGTGATCTAGAAGTGTGTTGCGGGTCACTTAAGTTATTTGAAAATGTGCTTGGTTATATGCTTAAGTGATTTGGAAATGCGCTTAGGGTCGCTTAAGTGATTTGGAAATGCACTTAGGGTCATTAGGTGATTTGGATATGCTTCGTTGGTAGCTTAAATGATTCGAAAATGTACCAGGAGCCAGTGAAGTAATCCGGAAATGGGCCAAGAGTCATTTAAATGATTTGATGATCATTCGTGTGACATTTGAGTGGTTCAGTGATTTGTCACGGGTACATCAGATGATTCTGAGGGCCACATTTGGCCCGCAGGCCGCATGTTGAGCATCACACGACAATCGAAGTTTGAGAAACGAATGCTAGAAATCAAAACCAGTAACTAGATCAGTTGTCATCTATTAGCTAAGGTGAAAATACCACGCCCTCCTTCAGATAATGAATTTCGTCAAAATTTTTGAAATTGTTTTTATTTGTTCATTCGAAAAAGAGCAGTTATTATATAATCCAAAACTATTGAATTTTTTTATCTCTAAGATAAACTAGAATCGAAGTTATTGGCAATTAAGTATGTAAAATGACTTGGTTGATCACAGTTTGAAAATAAAGTCTTTGAATGCGCGTTTTTTGAAGATTTGTGCTTTTTTCTTTTTCACCTCGCGGAAAAACTTGATATCTGAAGAATTTTGCGAAATATCTCTATGAAAATTGAAACTTTCCCACAGAATTCTAAACAGTTTTGACCGGGCAATGAACTAAAAACTAAGCAATATGTTCAAAACTTTTTGATTTACGCGGTTTTGAATTGTGAATATCAAGTATTTTTAACAAAAAATGTTTAATTTTTTTCATGTATATGATCATATCTCAAAAAGTTTTCATACTATTCTAAAATATTTAGTTCATTGCACAGAAAAATGCCATGCAATCTGTGTGGAAAAACATGTTGATAAAAGCAGTATTTTTTGTGTACAATGTCTATCAGAAGTACTGAAAATATGCTAATTTATTATTATTACATTATAATTAGCAATGTATAATTACATATATAATTAGCAATGTATAGTTACATATATAATTAGCAATGTATAATTACATGTATAATTAGCAATGTATAATTACATGTATAATTAGCAATGTATAATTACATGTATAATTAGCAATGCAATTTTTTTTGCCAAAATATTCATGAAATAACATTTCATATCCAAATAAAAACCAACTGCCTGCAAAATAACCTTAAAAAATGTTTCCCGAAGGAGGGCAGTCGTCTTAAAGTTTGTTGCTTCATACTTTCCGAAGTTTCTGGAAAGTTTCTTGGTGCATTCAAACGCTTTTGTAATATTAAAAGTACTCGCTTTCAAAAAATTACGATAAATGCACGAACTTTTCTCGTCTTCAGCCAAAAACACAAAATAGATTCCATAAATTAAAAAAAAAAAAAAACACTTGTTAACTACAGAGATATTACTGCCTAAAATTTGTATAATATTGTAGCTTTTTTCCATTTTTATAAAGAATTTTGGTGAAAAGAAAATGAAGTGTTTATACGTAGAGAGAGCTGTAAAAGACGTGATCCACAGATAGAACTAAATGCTATGCAAATGAAGCCCACAAAGAAAGAAAATCAACCTACCGCCGAAGAATCGAGATTCATTCTTTCGTAATTAACAAATTGTATAATTAAAAGAGTTAATTAACAAAAGAATCTGTTTTGTTAATTGGAATTAAGGAACTCACAACTGGAAATTTTACCGCGTGTTTGAATCAATGACGAAAGAAAAAAAATGGTTACAGATAAATTTCTTTAGAAAAAGTTTTTTTTGCCCAAAAACACAAACCATATTAATGATAAAATTTACATGTGTTTTGTTTCATTTAATTTCTTTTTTTTTTAGGGTTGAATAAGCAAAAAACAACAAAAAAAACCAAATTGAAAAGAAAAAAGTATTTTTTTTAAATCTTTTTTGAAAATTTTAAACCAATTTCGATTTGTCTTTACCAATTAAAATCGTACTCTTAATGTAGGAATTCTTAAACCTTTACCGTTGGAATTCTGATTATCTCTTGGCCCAACTCCTGATCTTGGGGAACTTTTGTGGCACTCTAAAAAAGCTGTGGAACACTATTTGTGAATCACTTACACACCAAGTGTGATAGCTTAATTACAACCACATACCTAATACTGTACTTAGTTGCCCCACGTTTTACGCAAAGGACTACTTGGTCACATCACGGTACCGTGGAGTTAGATATAAGGATCGCGGTTACATTGTTGCAATATTACTGCTACAGTGTCTTGAAGGTTATGATACATTAAATTTTTTATGAGTCGTATTATTCTCGACACCTACCCTGTGGTGTCACTTTTCGTACACCTCCGCAGTTCTGTTCATTGAGGTGATTTGCACGATTTTCATGCTATACTTATTACACTAATAAGACTGCACACAATAAGCCCTACAGTGTGGTTTATTGATGCATCCGTAATCATGTATTTTCGAAAAAAGACAAGGAATCTTTATTACCTTGTATTTTTAACCCTTTAACAGACATAAAAGGAATCACTAAAGTCCTATAAAATGACATATTTTTTTATGAAGTAGGCAATCTTCCGATTTTCAGCAAGCGCAAATTAAGGGAGGTGATAAAATGTGTTCCATTGAGAAATCAGCTTTACAAAATGTTTCGGCTTGTCATTACTAAGATAAAAGGCTTTCACGAATGCGGGATATCTTATTAAAGTGCGCTACTGGACTAAAATGTCCGAAAAATTGCCTGCAGTTGGAGTGGCCATATGAACAGATACAACAACCATCAGTTACAATTTTGAGAAGTGTTTTCAATTTGGTGGACGGTGTAAGATCCACCGAATTATTTAGGGCACGATATACAAAGTCAAGTCATCCACGTAAAGCAGCGTAGGACCATGGTCCATAATGGTGAGGTCGACAGGGCTAAAGCCTGGGAGCCCGAGAGGATTTTTTTTGTTTTTCACACTGTAAATTTACTATGTAGGGGCCCGCCAAAGATCCCAGCCTGGAGGGAGGGTTGTAGGATGTTGAGGCCATGCAAAGGACGTTTGTTCCGAGGTTTCGTGAGTTCAAAACCAGCTAAGTCTTCGTGAGATTCTTCCTTGAGATACGTACTACTCTCACTTATCGAAGATGGACGGAGCACAAGCACATGGCAACTGCGAGTAATCGACACAGCGAGTCATCAGATCATTACTATTCGTAACAGTGGTGTGAAATTAAAAAAAATCGAAACTACGAAGGTGGATCAAATATAAACCAGAATTTCATTCAAGAAAGGTGTGTTCTTGGCGGGTTCCCTTCTATAGTTATTGGCAAGTGGTTTGGATGTTTGCAGTGACTTGTATCTGTACTGGGTATCACATTGAGCGAGAAATAGTTACAACATCTGTTACGCAGCGTATTATTGTAAATTTTCTGGCTAAAGAAGGCACAAATTCCTGATAGAACAGTTTCGATTTGGTTGTCCCTTTGGCGATCACCTAGCTGGTGCAAACATTTCCCGGAAAATACCGGAACACCCTCCATACAGTCCGAGTTTATCTCCCTGCGACTACTATGTGTTTGGATCGCTTAAAAAGGCATTGAAAGGACAACGGCCCGACGATTCAGTAATGCACGAGTGGAAAAGCACGTGCGCAACTGGCTGCACACAAATCCTTCTTTTATTGTAGGAAAGGTTGAGAAAACTTCCAGTTCGTAGGGAAAAACGTTTTTTAAAATCTGGAGATTATCTAGAAAAGTGATGTGTTATTTTTTATTTTTCTACCTTTTTATTCCTGTGAAAAATTATTAAAAAATAATTGCGGTTTATATTTTTATATTAATTGAATGCTCGGTTTCATTGTCAAAAGGTCTCTCCGCGTTCTTCAAAAGTCATTCTTTCGCTTTTCTGAGGCTTAGTTAGTCCTGGACTGGAGTATGCTGTAAGGTTTTGGAGACCATATTTACTGAAGGCCATAGACTTGTTTGAGGGGGTACAGACAAGAGCTACGCTTGCTCTTGTTGGCACACAAGACTTGAGCTATGAAGAAAGACGATTTCTTGAATATGTTTACGTTGGAGAAACGCAAGTGTCAGGGAGATAGGATAGAAGTCTTCGCAAATTTCAACCGGATCGGTAGGATTGACTGCGAGTTATTAATACACCGTCCATCAACTGCTTCGACAAGGGGACACCAGTATCGTTTAGTAAGGGACAATTCCAGATTTTGTGGTGTCACATGGAATTTTTCTTTAATAGGATTGTTGATAAATGGAATAGCTTATCTCCGAGCGTCGTGAATTCTAACACAATTGACACGTTTAAAAAGAGGCACGATAAATATCGCGGGATAAATCGAGACTTAGAATAAGACAACCATAATCTTTTTTTTTTATGAGCATGTTTTTCAGCCACCTCGTTGGGTATTTTGTCTGTTGTGGCCTTTATATTTGTATTTGATTTTCCATCGTATATTATTATTATTTTAGTGTTTCATAGACCAACTGAATCATCTCTATAAATCAATTTTTCGGAACACCTTGTACTATATTATACCACGTATATTTGATTTTCTTCGTTTTTGGACTTTAACAAAATATTCTGGCCATGCAACCAACAACAGTGATGTAGATTTAAAAGCAAAAGTCTCATAAAAACCGGTTGAGAGCAATCTCTTGTTAATCTTCAAGAAGGGAAAAACCTTTTTCTAAGAAGAGGGAACACAAGACGATACTCAAGTCGAATTAGAGGAATTCGATAAGTTCTCCAGACTTTGTTGTGTTGCCGGAGAAGTAACATAATGAGAAAAAAGACAGCGAAAAAAAAGAAAAACTCAGAAAAGAAACGTATTTTTTGACTTTTCATTTTACTAAAAGTTATGACTTACTGTACTTAGTTGTACGTCGAGTATTGCCAGACTTTTTTCAGTATTTGTATTTCTTTTTTACTTTCGGATGAGTGTTAGTATTTTTTACTGATCAATAGAGCCCGGATTATATGCACTAAAAAAGTGACAAAATATGTACTAAAAAAAACCGGAAATTTTTACTTAAAAAAAGCTGAAATATGCACTAAAAATGCAGAAATATACATTTAAAAAAACATTGAAATATGTATTTAAAAAACGTTGAAATATGCTCTAAAGTTAATATAAATGTTTATTTAAATATGTTAAGATATGCCATGAAATCAAAATATGTGCGAAAAATGAAAACATAATCTATAAAAAAAATCCATAATAATATCAAAGTGTGGTTCAAAAAAATGAAAAAATATATATGCATTTGAAAGTGCCAAAAGAAAAAATCATAAAAAAACTAAAACTATGCATTTAAAAAACTTTTTTTCTTTCAAACCGAGCCCAACTCAAGTCTATCACCATCTCTAAGCGATTTACTACCTAGTGGGTTGTGCCGGAAGTGTAACTGTGTATATATAACAGTCCGAGTGCGTATGTAGGTATTTAAAAAGCTGAAATATGCCTTTAAAAAATAAATGGATTTTTCCGCCTGGCAGAGTCCAGTAGTTAGGGAACTAGCTTCTGACTGTGCAGATCTGGGTTCGAATCCCGGTTCGGGCATGGATGTTTACTGACACTAACGAATTCTCTGGACAGATCATAAAGATGTCTTGGTTAGAACGTAGAGATCACGTTATTAAAAAAAAGACAAATTTAAAATAAAATAAAAAAAAATGCTGAAATATGCATGAAATAAAAAATATATACGCCTCAAGAATTTTTCAACGTATATTGAAAACATACGTGAAATGAAAACATATGTATAAAAAGAGAGATATGCACAAAAATGAAAAAAAAACATGCATAAGAAAAAATATGCATATTAAAATCACTGAAGTATGGCCTAACCTAAAAGAAAAGAGAGAAAAAAATACTCTATAAAACTACGAAATGTGCGCAAAACACGCATATTTAAAAATGCCTAAAACTATGCATTTAAAAATGCCTAAAAATATGCATTTAAAAAGTGACTAAAATATGCATTTGAAAATTTCTAAAATGTGCCCTATAAAATGAAGAATACTGAATAGTAGAAAATTTTCTTCAAAACATTAAAGCAATTTGATTAAATTTGAAGAATGGAATAATCTTGTAAACTTTAGTGCAATGCTATCGCTGGAAAAAATGCTGAAGATATGCACTTATTTCAAAAAATTTCAGCGATTTCATACATTTATATGCACCAACTATAAAAAGCGATAAAATATGCATTTGCATATGCACTTATGCATTTGCACAAAATCCGAGTTCTACTGATCAGGTTTAGATGGCCCTGAAAGTCCGTTGTAAATCTCGACTGTAGAGTCTCAAAGTTTTATCCTGTCTTATTGTTACTAATGTCCGATCAGTGATTCCCATCCAGATTGTCACGGCACTTTGATTTCACTACGAAATATTTCGAGATTAAAATTACGCTTTATTAAGGTGAGTCAAAAGTTTAGCAATATTTGCGAACGAGCATAGTTTATGGCGTGTACGTTATGGCAACTTCCCACTTGATTTCCACCCGTGCTTCCCGTAGAATATCCCAGGACTGCAGGGGGGGGGGGCACATGACTCCAGGTCTAAAACCGCTGTTCTCATTGGAACAGATTGAGCCGGTTACGACTAGGCTCTGTCGCTTGAGTAATGTAAGCTCATTGCCTCGGAATAGAGCCACGCGTGCTCTTGCTCGCACACGGGGCTTGAGCTATGAAGATACTTGATGTTTTGTATATAATTACATTGGAAGAACGCAGATGTCGGAGGGATATGATTGCTTTGTTTAAAATTTTAAACGGGATGGATAGAGTGGACCATGGGTTATTAATACATCGTCAATCGACTGCTTCGACAAGAGAACACCGGTATCGATTGGTACGGGATAATTCCAGGTTGTGGTGTCCCATGGAGGTTTTTCTCTAATAGGGTTGTGAATAAATGGAATAGCTTACCCTCGGATTACACGATTGACACGTTTAAAAAGAAATACAATAAATATCTTGGGATAAATTGAGAAGTTACCTATATTTAGCTGAGACAACCATAATTTTTTATGGGCAGTATATTTATATTTTATCGTAATTATTGGTTTTTTATTGCTCTTCTTGGGTTGCTGTATTTTTGATGTAGTTTAGACGGGACCATACATGGACGGTCGGACCTAGTTCAGGCCAAAGCTCACAATTGCTGACACTGCACACTTCAGTGTGCATGAGCTTTAAGGGAAGATTGAGATATTCGTTGTCTTTGTAGTTTACGGCGTTCACCTGGAATATGAGAGGACGTGGGCTAGATTCCCCGCAAAGGGCAGTTGAATTTTCTCTCTTTCCTAAATACATCATCGCTTCAGCCAGCTGTTTAAAACCTTCGTATGGATAGCGGAGAGTGACATCATCCTCGGACTTACAGGACACCCTGCATATTTGATATCCATTTTTTTTATGGGCATCTTTTTTTCAGTCACCTCGTTGGGCATTATGTCTGTTGTTGCCTTTGTATTTGTATTTAAAAGATCAACCTTCTTTCCCGCGAATACGAATACAGTCCTAGTTTCCAGATTCTTGATGTTGAAAGAGTTCACGATCACTCTGCATACTTTTTGTTTTTTTACTCAAAAAGATAGAAAAAATAGGTGTTCAATATAATTCTCATGGGCTGTAAACATAAAACATTTGAAAGTCTCTACTTATAGTGTTAATATTGTGAAGCTGATGATGTATCAAGTTGTCGAGATCTTTTTTTCTCACAGGAAATTTTTTGTCTCAATTATTTTCTTACAAAAATAAGAATCAAGAATCACCCCAAGTGATTTCTCAAAGTCGAAAATAACAATAACAGTCGTTTGTTGTTGGACATGAGCATCATTTTTGCTGAAAAAATTGAAAGTCAAACATGAAAATTTTCTGTAAATAAAAAAAGGTTTTGCTAAGGAAAGCGTTGATTGTTACTATGCCCGAAGGAATCACTAACACGGTGAGAAATCTAGGAAAAATATTTTTGTGCTGTTACAATTTTTTTTTCTTTCCAAGGAAGCAGTCAGTTTAAGCCATGAAACCCCAAAGAATGAAATTTAAAATCCTTGCATCGTGGGAGTCTGTCACGTTTCGAGTTCCGTTCCTTGTTGCTTAGCGTTACAAAGTTTTATTTATATATATATTTTTTTCTTCGATTCCCGCTTTACTGGATTCTTTTTGAACCTGACAAATTTTCCGTGATCCGATTTAAAACACCGGATTTATTTCTTGAGAAATCCTGCTCTTTCTATATCCCTCTTCTTTGTATATCAATTTTTTCTTGCCGTCGTTTTCGCTTGTCTTCCCCTAGAAGTGATGTAGCCTACTATTCCCTAGAGGAAAGATCTGGGGAAAAAAATATTTTGTTCTGTTTTCAGCGAGACAGAGATATTCAGTGTGGTGACAGGGCATAAGACCTTTCTCTCTTCACGATCCTATGCTTCATCTCTGTGTGATTTGGGCGTAGTCAGTACGGAAAAGGGCTTTAAATAAAGACGAATGGCATCAGGGGTTGGAAGGGAGATAGACATTCAATGTCTCTGTAATCAACAGACTCAGCAATAAAACTATCCGCGTATGTTGAATGAATTTCAAAGAGCATCGAAGTATAAATAAAGTCATCCATAGATGGACCAAATTCGATTAAATAAACGATAAATTGTAAAAACTTATATTATATATATTAATCGAATTTGGTCCATCTATGGATTACTTTATTTATACTTATTTATACTTTATATATATATATATATATATATATATATATATATATATATATATATATATATATATATATATATATATATATATATATATATATATATACACATATATATATATACACACACATACATACACAGTCGAACTTGGTTAATTCGAAGTCCAAAGTCACTGGAAATAAGTTCGAATTACTCAAAATTCGAATTGTCCAATTAATCAATCTATTCTGGATCCGTAAAATGACTACAAATTGCAACGCAATTATCAACATCCATATATGATAATAGTTATCAATTGTTAAAATTTTATCATCAGTTGCGAAACCGTTTCCCAAATTTTAATGACTTATAATTATAATAATTGATCTAGTTGCACAACATTTCACTGTTCTGGAATCAGTGTTACGGCAGAATTTCTTGACCATGTTCAAAGCCTGATTTAGGGGAACAGTTCATGATCATCCGTTACGAAACTGTTTCCCAAACTTCGCTTATCATTCTTACGCTATCAAGAAAATATGCTTTCATTAATGTATTACAATCTGAACTTACAGATACTTTCCATTCTTTTAATGACGACGACAAAAATATTCAGATTCTGAATGTTGAACCTTGATCTATAGGTTGAAACAACATAATTAGTATTAAGCGGTACACATTCTCGATGCACTCCATCCAAACAGTGTTAAAATGGGCATCAACTTCCAAAAAAAAAAAAGTAGAGAAAAACTGAATTTTCAATCTTTTTTTATTTGCGTTTAAAAATTTGTTGTTTAATAACTTGATCGAGCAAATCAGAGTTTGTGTTCTTATAGAAATTTTTCAAACTGAATTTGCTTTTTCAAATATTGTGATTTTTTGCTCCGAATTATTCAAAAAATTAGAATTAAACAAGAAATTTTAACATTAAATTAAATAGAAAACTCAAGGGGAGTTCGTAAAAAAGTTCGAATTATTCAAAATTCGAATTAATCAAGTTCTACTGTATTTGGGCGAACATTATTTTCAACTTATTTCATCATGTACTTCAATTTATACTAATGTACATGTCATGGCCAGATTTGGTATATAACTTACAAAATGTATATATATATATATATATATATATATATATGTACACACACACATTTTGTACATGTACATTAGTATAAATTGAAGTACATGATGAAATAAGTTGAAAATAATGTTCGCCCAAATACAGTAGAACTTGATTAATTCGAATTTTGAATAATTCGAACTTTTCTACGTTCGAAGGATGAACCTATCAATCCCACTGAAAATTTTAAACTCTTCAATCATATTCCTCGACACATGCGCTCTGTCAATGTAATTATATTCAAAAAAATCAAGTATCACACTTCGTAGCTTAAGCTCCGTGTGCACATCAAGAGTATGGCTGCTCTTCCCTGCACCACCCCCAAACAAGACCATGTCCCTCTGTAAGTATGGTCTCCAAAACCTAACTGAATACTCGCGACCAGGACGAACTGAGAAAAGTGGAAGAATCACAATAGAAGAACGCGAAGACATCTTTTTAAGAATGAAACCGAGCATTCTATTCGAAAAATCTAAGCCACTCGTCAATGAGAATTCCCAAATCGGTGATCCTAGTTGCATCCGTGTGATAATAATACCATTCAACTCGTAAGTGAAACAATCGTCACGATAAACAGCACATGATACTTCTCTTCCGCCCACCCTGAACACATCTTGTATCTTGAATTTTACTGATAAAGAATGACTGCTCGCAGCTGCAAACCACCTGATGTTTATGAATATACAAGTGAAAAACTACAGTTCTCGCTGAAAAAATAAAATAAAACACGATTGTCAGTCTAGCTGTTCCCTCGCGGGTTAGAGAACCCTTTTAGTATCTATCCCATACATGCTCAACCCATGACCCTCGGGCCAAATGTGGCCCGTGATCTCAAAGCTAATTTTGTAAAAAATGAACCACATTTGCTGTGGCATATTTTCAGATCACTTAAGTGACATGGTGCATAATTAAATATCACTTGAGTGACGTGGGTCACAGTTCCAGAATACTTAAGTGGTCCACGGCACATTTTCAGATCACTTGAGTGTCCCGCGGCATAGTTCAAAATCACTGAAGCGGCTCGAGGCACATTTACAGAACACTTAAGTGACCCGCGGGAAATGTCCAGATAACTTAAGTGAGCGGTGGGGCGTTTACAGATGTTTTAAGTGAGCGGTGGGGCGTTTACAGATGTTTTAAGTGAGCGGTGGGGCGTTTACAGATGTTTTAAGTGACATGCGGGACATTCACAGATCACTTAACCAAGTGGCCCCACGACAAGTTCTCAAATCAATGAAGTGGCCCGCGCTCTCCTAAGGGTTGGACACCCTTGATCTATCCTGTGCATATCAATGCATATTTTAGTATTACATTGTTTTGTCGATCGAACGTATTTCATTTCCCTATGGTCGCGTTTCAAAAAAAAAGTATTTATCACTTTTGATGTATTGTGCTTTTATGTTTCACTGTCCAACAGGTCAATAGATAGTCACCTATAAAATATCAGCAATGTCCGCTGACAGTGTAAGTCTGGGTGTTAAGTTTGGAGAAATCCATATTTTGTTATACGCAAGCATTGTGCAGGTAGAACTGCCATTTTTTTTTATAGCGAATCGATTTTGACACCATGACGGCTTTTCGCTTGGTTTAAAGTCCTTGGCTTGTCACAACGAACGTTCGGCTAAAGTCCTGCTGTCGAATTCTTTCTCTTTTGGGAAAAAAACGAAAGATGTCATTTTTCTTTGCAGCTCGACAAAAGTAAAATAACGTCACATCAAAAGATTAAGGAACAAAAAAAAAATTTAAGTACAAATCATTTTATTCCCTCAAAAGTGTTTTTATACGTTTTGAAGTGTTTGTTTGGGGAAAACTGAACCAGTCGTTTCAAATTTATCACAGTTTCTTATTACAACGAAGAAATGAAACAACAAAAAAACTTATCGTATCATATTACTCTGAAATTATTAAGTTTTAGTTGACATTCCCTCAAACACGAAATGTCAAGCAAACTTTGTTTTTTGACAAGTTTTTTTGTAAGATTTCGCTATAAATTTTAATGTAAATTTTTTTTGTCTCGAGGACACCAAACTCGTTCATATCTTTACGCTGGTCATCAACTAGCAACACCAGCCAGCAGAAGGCCTCTTTTACCTCTACGCGAAGCTCGTGACGTCAATGAATTATGCCATTGGATATACTATAAAAAAAGGGCAAAGATGGCGCATGCGTCGGCCTGCTATATCCAATGGCTATAGGTGAGATGACCTTCAGTGACGTCACGAGCTTCGCATGGAGGCCTGCTAAAAATGTTGTTGCCACTGAAGGCAGAGCAAGACTTGGGCAGGTACGAAGGGTGCAGCCGCACCGGCCCGCAAAATTTTAGGGTAAAAAAACCGGATAAAAATACAGTAAAACCTGTTCATAACGATACTGTAGGAACCTAGAAAAATTGTTACATGCAGGCAGGTTATCGTTGTACACAGTGCATTTGCGATATTTCCTATTGAATAAGGATTCCACTGGGACCAAAGACAATATCCTTATAAGCAGGTTTATCGTTACAGACAGTATCGTTATACACAGATTTCACTGTACTTCGATTACATTTTGACTTCAACGATCTTAACGTTAACAAAGGAAATAGCTTAAAATTCTGTCCAAGACGATGTCCTGTTCAAGGGTGGGGCTGACGGGGCTCCATCCCAGGACGATTCTCATCACTCTATTTTTGTTTTTCATACTATAAATTCATTACGTTGGGGCCCCCCGAAGATCTTGGTCTAGGGCTGTGCTCCAGGATGGGGGAGGGATGCCAATGCCAAGATCTCTAAAATTCAGGCATCGAACCCTCTGGCCTAGGGTTTTCACAGAACCCCCTCCTCCCGAAGCCAGAAGAATAATGATGGATCTGGTGCTCTCCGGTTGCTAAATCAGAGGGGGTGGCATGGGCGGAGATACGGGGGGCACGCCCCCCAGCGTCACAGGTGGAGTCGACTGATCTAATGTATATATGAGCTGACATCATCATCATCGTGCCCCCCCCCCCAGACTTCCAAGTCAATCACCGCCTATGGGGGGGTGGTAAATTCTTTTTAATATTACTCAAAATTACACTTGTTCGGCTGAAAGAGTATCTAGTAGCGGCCCTGGGTATACAATCAGTTATCTAGCCCGACAGTCTCCAACCTATAAGTGCCTAAAGGTATCGTAGCCGTGTTTACGACATTATACATATGTGATAATATTCTCAAATTTAAAATTGTCCTTTGTTCTTGGCTATTTGTCTCGGAGCAGGTGTTCGACGACCCCCGTCCCCACGGTCTTACTCCTCTCCGATGCATACCTCTCCAAGTTGCAGCTGCCCGTTTCAGCCAATCACAGTTAATTAATCCACCTGCCTCTCGTACGCCTACACTTTGACATCTATCTTTTATCGAGATATGTACGTTATGTAATACACTTTTACTACAGTCACCACGAAATAAAGTCATCCACCGCTTGCTGCTCCTGATATCGCTTTCTTTTGTTTCAACTTACTGCAATTCAATTATCAAATGTGTGAATGTGACATATATATATATATATTATATTCAAATT
Source organism: Pholcus phalangioides (assembly GCF_987345545.1). NCBI lineage: Eukaryota > Metazoa > Arthropoda > Arachnida > Araneae > Pholcidae > Pholcus > Pholcus phalangioides. The sequence goes on along the minus strand of NW_028301625.1, from coordinate 15,401,815 downwards.
AAAAGTTATTGATAAATCATGATACTCAATTTCGTTTACAATATTTTACGTTGAGTTTATTTTATGTTTTCTTGACAAGCATGTTACATCGTACTACTTCGATTATGGCATTACCAATAACTAAATAACACAATTATTAATATGTTAACTTAAACAATGCCGGTACTCTCACAACAAAACAAAAACCAAGTCACTCAACCATTTTCGGCTCCATCGATTCTTGACGTTATCGTCGGGTCCATCTTTATCACTCTTAATGCAGCTTTGATCTTTACCCTCAATCATGCCGAGAGAGTGAGTTCGAAACGCGACTTACCCCATGTAAAACCTATCACTCTCTCTAACAAAAAGCATCGTGTTTTTTCTCTAAGACGATGGAAACACCTCTCATTGGTTGAACGTTATCGCCTGATATCCAACAAGGGGCCCCCATTGGCTCAGAGGCACGTTTTGAAAAACGTGGCTTGTCTATTGTCTGAAATTTGCGATCATGTTATGCAATCTTGTACGTATCTCTACACAAAGGATAATGCGTCGTAGAATTTCTGAGTCAAGAAAGACACTCAAAACGTGTTGTTTCCAATGTATCTATGTGTGTAAGAGTGTGGTTTGTGATTTCGCTGGGGGAGGGAGAGAGTGCGATCATGACAAAGGCACACTTGCATTTTTCAGCTGAACAGTGGGTAGTATCGTCCAAATTTATAGTCAAATGTTTTTCGTATGGCCATGAAATAGTGTTTTGATATTCATTCCCGGGTGCCAATGTAAACTTGGTGTGCACGGGGAAAATTTGTGGTTGTCACATTCATATCGCTGTTACGAGAATGTCGTAAAAATTCTTGTTCTGGTCCCGTTAGTACATATTATATTTTGTTCATGAAATGGTAATATGTTAGTAGTGACAGTCATGTGGATATGATATTTTTGTTGTTTTTATCTATTTCTTATTATCACTCCCCCTATTTTTGCTAAAGTCCAAAAAGTTAAAAATATTATTTTATGAATATGGTGGCAGAGATTTTTTTGTTTTTCGTTTGCGTGTATATATTTGACAAGGCTTGTAATCCTTGCTGCTGTGTCTTAGTTTTTTGATGATTTGAGTGAACTGTTGTTTTCTAGGACGAATCACAGCATATGGGTGACCTGGAACTCCCTACACCGAGCGGTTAGTGCTCCAACGTCTTGATAATAGTAATTGAAAAAATCCAGTTTGGAATAGACTAAAAAGTGTATGTTTAATCATCCTTCGTGTGCATAAAATAATCGTGATTTGATGTCACAGATCGATCGTTCATTATCAGTTAATGCCACTTTTCTGACGGTTGAATAGCAACAAAATACCGTACACGATTTTTGAGTATCCTGTGCGATATCACACACAAATTAAATCAAGCGTTTGGAGGTTTAATTAAAGCCGTTATTTGTGGTTTGTAAGAAAATATGATTCAGCTGGAAAGTAGATGGCGGTATTTTATTGAAATTAATAGGCAGGCCGCGTGTGTGTGTATTTGAGAGCCGGCGGATCGTTTTCATTTTCCTACCGTCGCTATTTTACGGATTAATTACTTAATCTTCCGAGCTATTTCCTAAAGAATTCTCTGGCGGCGGGTGACATGATGCTTTCGTGTATGTTCGGATCGCAACACTTATTGCCTTAACAGCTGCGAGAGGAATGGAATCATCCACGCGGACGGTGACTTGAGAAAAGACGAAGATGAGGCACAACAACAACAACAACAAAATATGCTTCGTTAGCATGGAACGCCATAAACGGCATCACTGCGCGTAAAATTATTTTATTGCCGGTGAAAACGTCGGAATTATTACAGGAATGGTTGGCGTTTATGTCGGACGCTTTGGTGAAAATTCGAGCGGGCCCGAACACAAATTTTCTTATCTTCAGCATTTACCACTTTAAACGAACGGAAGGAATTATAATCTTTACGAAAACAATATTTTAATGACAATAATGAAGTATTTTTCTTTCAGACCCGGCAATTTATATATTTTTGGAATGTTTAAGATGTTTCTACATTCATTACTTGATATTCAAAAAATACAATAAAAATATAAATTTCAGCAAACCTTTATTTTTTTCTTAAATTTTAAAGAAAATGCAGGACCCACACAAATGTCTGGGTTTTAGTTTGTGAAATGTCAAATGGTGTGATATTGATAAAAGCAGTTGGATTCTTTGCTCAGATCTAAATACGTGTTGCATTTTTGGCATCTCGTCTTCGTCCTTCTCTTACAGCCTTTCTGTCTACAACAGTGATTCTCAACCTGGGTTGGCAATCCTGGGTGCGAGTCATCTCGCTTAACACCTTGTTGGTGAGCAAATGGGTTTGATAACTTGTGGACTAGAAGCCAGCATCAGTTTTATTCGGTTGAGTTCACTCGCTCCGGTGGATCTGATGAAAATATACAAAATAAAAATCCGTTGGGGCCTGCACATGATGAGATCTGGTACTATGATTTTCAAAAATGTAAGTATGCAAATATGTAAGCTATTATTTCCAGCTATGCATGAGGATATCATCACTTTTCCCGGATATCCATAATGTTGAGATGGCCACGTATAAAACCCCCACAAGAAGGAACCCGTCATTTGGGGGCCCCCCTGGCTTTTGAAAATACACTAAAAATGGTATATATATATACAAATATATATAAGTATATATATATATGTATATGCATACATTGAGTACATGTTCTTTGCCCCCCCCCCCCGAAAAAAGTTGAATGACGGCCCTGGGAAACTCACTGAACTCTAGCCAAGTGGAGGCGCAGACCCAGGGTGATGTGTAGGAGGTTCGATTGTAGGTCCGTTGGATCATCCCATATTTTACAGATCTATTTTTCGCATTTAATTCGGCTCTTGGGAGAGATGATCCTTCCTGGGTTCGTGCTTGTCCAGGTTCCAGAGATCGATCTTTATTTATAAAATTTTTCTTCAGTCTAAATTTAGTTTTGATTAAATTCAATCCAATAAGTAGAATCTCGATCTAGGATGGGTGTCTAGGAAGTAGGGTCTCGATCTAGGATGGGGATAGGCGGCCCTGGATAAGACAAGGGGGCTGCAAGAAAAAAATGTTATTTAAAGATGGCCATATATTGGTTGGAAAAAAAGGTTTAGAAACACTAGTCTCTATATACAACACCAAGCAAATTAGAGATCATAATTTTTGGCCAATGGTCAAAATTATGTGTGTGTGAGTGTAGACCTTTTGTCTCTGCCAATTCATTTTATTCTAGAATATTTCATAAAACCCATCACTATATGGAAAGATTAAAAACAATTTTTTTTAATTCCATCTGTATTTCATCAAGATTTTATTGTTCAAACACTTGCTTTTCAAATCAAATGCTACCCATCTGTAAACTACAAGGAATGTAAATTGTTTTCAATCTTAAAGGATACAAAAACTTTCATTAATTTAAAAAAATGTATCAGTTGCCATTTATAACCGCTTCAAAATGATCAGAAGAAACAATACGAACAACTATTGAAAAATAGTTCAAACACGTTTGTCATAAAAGTTGAAATTCACTCCTGACATGCGCAAGAGTGCATGTCGAAGTTTTGAGCTTCATATGTGAAGAAATAATTAATCACATTCATTTATTTTCAACTAAGACGATACAGGGTATATTTTTATTCATACACAATTTTTTGCAGACTTTTATTGCAAAATTTTATGTAATATTAGAAATCACGCTAAACCCGGAGGCACCTTTTCTCAGAAACCAAAAAACAGCAAGTTCAATTTCAAGTGCTTCCCTCTGATGAGAGCCCCATAGCTAGTATTCACCATGTTTCTAACTCAAAACACCAACAATCCTTTAAGTTAAGGCTGAACTCAACGAGGTTAAACAAAAAATATCTACAGCGAGAATAAGCGACCTCACAGAGTTTGAAAGGGATAAGTCATTGAATCATTGAAAACTCTTTCAACGCACTGACAAACAGCAAGAATTTCTCTTCCAACAAAAAAAAAAAAAATTCCAATCCCAATAAGAATTTTTTTTTTTTGGAAAAAATTTCCCCACACTCTCTTAAGTTTTTTATTAATTAAAAATTATTTAAAAAAAATTAAGAATGTACGTTAATAGCAAGAAAAGTGAAAATAATCCGATTGTAAGAATAAATAAAAGATTAATATCGAAATTCAAATAAGAACATAAAAAACATGGTGATTAAAAACTGCTATTTCTTAAAAGAAAAAAAAAATCACAAAAGGAGGTTGTTAATATCCTTCACAAAAGACTCGTTCTCTTCTCTCTTAAATCTTTCAACCACATCTTTACAGACTTGAAGTAATTAAGTAATTAGAAACAAAGATGTTACCATTTCAGATGTGTATGTGAGCAAATGACATACATGTCTTAAAGAGCCGAAAGAATAGAATAAAAAGAAATAATTATAACAGGCAGTTTTGAGTTGTTTTCTACGAGAGTAGATCGAAGTTTTTTTGTTTTTTTTTAAATATTTTTTCACAGATACGCAAATTAATTAAAATAATTTAATCTTAGAAATTTCTAAAAAAAAATAATAATACTGTAATAATAATGACGAGACTTTGGAAATTCCAAGCTCTTCTGGACATAGAATATAACACTTTTTTTTTAAAATCTCTAATTGATAATCTGATGGTAAGTTTAGAGATATAAAGCCTGAAGCAACTTATTTTCTCATTCGGTGTAAACGCAAATTGTTAATTACTAATTATATCGTTTTCTTTTTTCGGGTGTCAAATATAACTATAACACATTAAACCTTGGATATTATTGAATTGGTAAATTTGCGATGGTGTGCATTTTCTATTGGATCGCATGAATTTCAATTTTGGTATTTAACATAAATTGAACTTTGAAATTCACTCACGGATATATATTCTTATTTTTACATTTAATTTTTTACTTTTTTTTTAGTCAATTTTAACCTTTTATGGTCCGGTGTGTGTTTGGATATATATGACAAATACAAGGTGAAAAAACCCATTAAATCAATTTCTTTTCTTAATTTTTTTGGTATTTTAGAAAGTAAATCTTTTAGGACGGGATTAAACTACAAAAGTTTGATAAAAAGTCTTTTACAAAACTCGGAAAATAACCAATATACCTATTGGTTACATTCACTCGAATGTAATCGATACGCTTATTGCGTTTTTCAAGTTTTTAATAAACATCCAATGAGCTTGTTAGTTACATTCGCTCGAATGTAACTAAGGTGTTTATTGGTTGCATTTTTCAAAATTTATAAAAGTTTCGCAAAAGTGTTTTTATAAAACTTGAAAAATACAACCAATAAGCTAATCGATTACATTCGATCAAATGCAACCGATTTGTTTATTGGTTGTATTTTTGAAGTTTTATAAAAAAGTACGTTTACAAAACTTTTATAGTGTAATCCCGGCCTGAGTGTCATTTCAAGCTCTTCTGGACATAGAATAACAGTTTTTTTGCAATCTCTCATTGATAATCTGATGGTATAAGTTTAGAGAGAGATATACTCCTGCATCAACTTATTTTCTCATTCGATGTAAACGTAAATTGTTAACTACTAATTATATCAAGGATTTCAGTTTTTTTTCGGTTATCAAATATAATTAACACATTTAACCTGGATAGTGTGCATTGTATTGAATGGTATGAATTTCAATTTTAGTTTTTAATAAAAATTGAATTTACGAAATTCAAATTCTGTACAAAATACGACTAAATAATTATAATACTTTTTGGAAGAGTAGATGATTTTTTGCCTAATAATGCTTAAACGATAACCAACAAATAAGGCAAATACCAGGAATTTGCTGGAATTTGCCTTATTCGTTGGTGATTGTTTGAGCATGATACTTCTTCATTCAAGAAGGGGTTTAGTTATTGGTGATTTTTTTAGTTGCTGAAAATATACGTGTTCAGAGATTTATAAAATTGCACCAAATGAAGGAAAGTGGAAACAAAATCCAAGGTAACAACAATGAATCTTTTCTAAGCCCGGGATTACACTATAAAAGTTTACTAAAAGATCTTTTATAAACCTTGAAAAATGCAAACAATAAGCGCATCGGTTACATTCGAGCGAATGTAATCAATAGGCTTACTGGTTGTTTTTTTTTCAAGTTTTATAAAAGATCTTTTAGTAAACTTTTATAGTGTAATTAAACCTTCGTAAGATTTTATCAGTTTATAGAATATAACGTTAAACGATCGCGGGAAACTGCATATTTTATCCTTTCTAACTATCTTAGATAATTAAAAAAATCACTTATTAATTAAATTTCTGTGTTGATGTATTATTGTTTCAATTAAAAATATACCAATAGCATCAATTCACATCCGTATTTGTAAAATAAATATTTTTCAATACGTTTTTATGGTGGTGAACCATAAAGGATGAAGATAGATACTGCCTAATGTTAGTAAAGCCCGGATTACACTATGAAAGTTTGATAAAAGATCTACAAACATTGAAAAAACACCTAATAAGCCTATTAGTTACATTCTTTTTCTAGTTTCATCAAAGGGCGTTTACAAAACTTTTATAGTGTAATCCCCCCCCCCCGTCTTAAGGAATGTAAAAATATCTCGATTGGGGTAAAAACTTACGATTCTAAATATGGCTTTTATATGAAAATACGTACTTATACATGAAGCATTTGATTTTTATTTATCTGTATAGAGATTATGATTTCATGATTTACGTTCTAAAAGGAAAAAGTATGACTCATTCAGATGTTTTCAATGTTTTTATACGTCTATTGAGAAAGTAAATAACTGCAAGGAATCCTCTTGAAACTAATCAATAGCGATTCAATGTAAGAGGTTTTTTTTCTGGATAAATAGCTTTGTAATGAGAGAATCTTTTCATCGGTGAGCTAATGATAATGCTCAAAGCTCCATGTATAAGCTCATCTTTCATCATTCTTACTTGTTCCAAAGTTTTCTTTAGGTAGAATTGTGGGATTTCTTTTCTAATTTTAGTGCACTCTCATCTCTTTTCAGGCCTTGTTAAATACCAGTTGAATTGAGATTTTCAATCGATTGATAGAAACGGGCTCGAATGAATAGCTCTAACGAATCCCTTCAAAAAGCCTTTGAATGAAAGTAATATTAATAATTTTCCAGTTTTGATCATCAGAGCATGCATTTGATGGGTGCATCTTCTTGTGACACTTGGATGAAATGGATCCTTCATTACGTGAAAAAGAAACAAATTATAGATTGCATCATATATATGAAGAGGTTGTTACGGGCAAACTCGGTTATAACGATATTCAGGGGACCGTGATATTTATTTCTTATAATTGAGATTGAGGTTTCAAGACATTAATATGAAATACAGGGTGATTAATGTAACCAACCATTTCATTCAACCAAATTTTAAAAGCCGATATACGATACCCCTAAATAAGCATTTTCGTTTACAAAACGTGTGGTCGAATCGCAATAGCAAAGACATTAGAAGTGCTTTTAGAGAGTGTACGCTAGCACTTCACCAGTATTATACCATTCCAGTACCATATTTTCCCGATGGATTTACTGCGATATGTGTTATCAACCATCCGAGGGTACATGTGGTAAAGAAGCATAAAGAAGTTTTCGCATTTTTGCTGAGAAACTCGAAACTACACAAAATTCAAAAACTGCAGAATTTTTTTGGATAGGATACGTCACATTTATTACATGACACCCGTCGCTCACCAACTCTTTTCTCTCCTTCGATCTCAATTTCTTTTTGTGTGACTCCTGGGCATTGTGTACGCTACGCTATTCGTAGCGAAACCTATGGGGGGGGGGGGCTCATCGCCAAAATTAAAAATTAGTGTCATTAATGTGTCACCAATGTAATTTATTACGGAGTTTGCACATCAATCTTTCATATTCGACTACACATTCCATGGCGAAAAATGATTGTTTAGGTGTGTTCTATCATTGTTAAAATTTGTTCTTTGAATTGAATTTACAATCACCCTGTAAGTACGTTCCATAAGAACTTGGAGTAAAATCATAAAAATCAAGAAATATGGATACCACAAAAAATAATTTCGTCTTTTTTCAAAGCATCTTCCTTTAGATGATATGCAATGGTCCCATCTCGTTCACAATCTTTCAAAGCAAGTACAGAAAGCTTTTTCTGGGAGCTGCCTCAGATTGAACCCCGCATAACTGAAAGTTCTACCAGTTCACGGCGTTTTCTCGCTATGTGTTGTCACAAACGTTTCAAAACTGAAACATAATATATGCAAATGCAATATTAAAATCATGCCACAACCTTACAGTCCGGAACTTGCACCGGCGATTTGTAATTTCTGGCTGTTTCCGATGTTTAATGACAATCCCCATGAGAGAATTATTAGTTACTTCAGCTGTGTAGGGTTCACTGAGACAGCGTTAAGAAAATGCGTTTTTTACTTGCTTTTAAAAGTGGATTGAACAATGAGACTATTGCATATTTTCTGAAGAAAGATACTTTTTGAAAAATAATATTTTTTTTCTATAACTATGTTTCTTGATTTTATTATTATTTAACTCCACGTTCCTTGTACATATAATCAGATGCCTCATTGCATCAAGTAGTTATTTCACTCTGATATAAATAATGTCAAAATAAACTAAATTTCCACCTTTTTTGTAAAAAAGTATGACTTTTTTTAAAATAGGAAATAGATTCAAATTACAAGAGCCTTCAAATAAAAAACAAAGCTTAAAGAGATAAAGAATTCATGGATTGAACACAGTTCCTACAAACGATGATCTTCAATCATGCTACGGATCCTTTTTTGATTGCCATAGTTATTAATAAAAAAGGCAGACAAATAATTCAATGTTTTGAGCACAAATCCTGGAAATTTCTTTCAAGAACATCCTAAAAGCGAAAGCGAAAAAAAAAAAATTACATATCATTGAAGTTGAAAGCGAGGTTGATTAATATGTTCATTAACTATGGGGTATGACCGGAACCACCTTTTAATAATGTATTCGAAAGTATCTGATAACAGAGCTTGACTGTATAATGTTTCAGGGGTTTCGGGTTATGATGTTTTGAGGATAGAGGTATCGATGTGTGAAAAAGAAACGACCAAAATAATAAATAAAATGAGCCATTTTGTGGCAGCAACATTGAAAATAAATGTTTTTGAACATGATCGCATGTGATGAGAGGAAGTGTTTTTGGTTCTTGGGATTCGTTTGTACGTAAGTAGCTGTGCATGCAGTTGACGGTTTTGTCTCTCGGAATGGGAAAGCCACTTTGAAGTGTTATCATACCGAAGCTCTTTGGCCGTATTCCAGGTCGGATCATTATAGGATCGCGACGACTTTGCGTTAATGCACTCTAAGAGACCCCTAATGTTGTTAAGGAAAGGAATTCGGCTACCGTTCCTCGGGAATAGAGCATATAAGCCGATTTTAACCCAGCCTTAGAGTTTTGCTAAAGTGTTTCCCTCCTCCGTCGTCCCGGTAGTACGTGTCCACGGAATCAACGATCCCATTATTAAATGGAGGATAACCTTATGGAATGGAGTGCTTTTTCTGTTTGTTTTTTTTTTTCATTTTATTTTTATATATTATTTCTGAGCAAACATCCTTCCAAAATTTGGGAGCAAAAGCTTGCTAAATTGAAGATGAATAAAATATAATGCGTATTTTTGTGATTTCAATTGACTCTACAAATGGCAGAGACATCCTTTTATGTATAAATAATACTTTGAGATTGATAAGTGAAAACTTCTTCAATCTTGGATTAAAATATATAGTCGAACGGTTATTTTAAACTCTGTTCCCGTTCGGATAGAACTGGTATTTAGTTCACACCATCAGCAATGTTCATATTATGGATTACAAATATAGACATTATGCACTGCGTACGGAATTGTTTTGTAATACCGCGATAACCACTTATTTTTCACATTGTTTACATTCCTTTTCACAACTTATTTTTGTGTGTCTGCACCATTAGGCTTTCTAACCCTTTAAGCGACATTGACAAGTTCATTTATTTAGCAAAGCTGATTTCTCAATGAGGAGTACTTTTCCTTATATCCCTTGGTTTGCACCTGTTGAGAATCGGAAGAAAGCCTACTTCATTAAAAAAGATAATTATGACATTTTGAAGAAAGGGGGGGGGTGGTTTAGTGATTTCTGTGCGCCACTTAAATGGTTAAATTAATTAATCATGAAATTCGTTATAATAAATCCATTCATTTTACCGAAGAACGAATTTTGCAAAACTTTTCTGCGTCCTGAACAAAAACAGTCAATTCCTATGTAATTCGGTGTACTGAACTCGAATATGAACATAAAAAAAGCTGGATTGGCTCCGGTTTCTTTGTAATTGCACATTTAATGCATACACAGTAGTACAATACAAATATATTGAAGCACAATAGAAAAAATAATAAATATGCAAAAAAACAACACAAATATATTGACACCTTACAAATACATGGACACAATATCAATATAGATAAAAACACACAAAAAAATGACAGAAATTTATATTAATTTTGTTTTTTCTTAATTTTCATTACGTATATTTCTTGCTATGGATATTTCTTAGCACTCCTGTATATTTTGTAATAATGTATAAATTTTTGGATGCCTGATTCCACTCTCTCACAGAATGTATGATGGAATCGGAGCCGGGGGGGGGGATTACCCATTTAGACGCCTTTGTGACCCCGCTATTATTTTCTCACCGGCCCCGCGTCTGTTAAGGGCGGCCCTGTTTTCTCATATGAGAGCGCGAAAAAAAAACATTTATTGTAGGATATTTCATGGAGAGAGAAAATTTTACATTACATTTCTCATTTAAAATAGTGCATATTATTTTTTGATGTGTTTACAAACAACATGTACTGTCTTGGCCGACGTACCGAACATCTTCGACCACAGTCGAGAGCACCCTCAATACTACGTCTTTTGCCCAGGGCCCCATCAAGTCAAAGTTGGGCCCTGTCTACAAGAATAAAGAGAAAGAAATACACCGTTTACTCCCTCCCCCTCCCAATAAGAAATCGATCAAATAAATACTCGAAGCCAAAAAAACCTGCTCGCCGTAGTCTTTATGGCCATTCTTGGACTTGGTATTCTGAAATTTTTAGGAGGGAGAAACCCAAAAACGTGAAGTATTATCATTTCCATGGGGGGAAAAGTAAAAAAGAAAGGCCACTATTGGCCGATAACCTATAGGTCCAGTTATTAATGGAAGAAAAATGCGGTCTTAAAATGTGATAGTGTCATCTACATTATCCTTTCCTTTTTGGTTGGTTTTTATTTTTCCCGTCCTTTGAAAAATGCTTTTCTTTTTCTTCTCGAGCTAAAAGACCGTCCGACTGCTTCTGCCGTTGTCCATTCGAACTCCTCCCTTATAAAGTGACCTGAAAAAGAGAGGCCGGCCAGAGTTTATTAAAGAATTGCTGGCATACTTCACGTTCAGAATCATAACCCGGGGAGCGCATGACATGGATGAATTATGGTTTATCTCCATGGTTACGAAAAAGTGGTCCAGGATGAGAGAAGGCTAGAAAGAAGTGAAGTGAACAGAGAGAGAGAGAGAGAGAAGCTGAATCAAGGGATATATACAGCCATAGATTTGTTCAGAATCTATTTCATCATCTCCCATCTATGGCATGATACAAGGCAAAGTGGAAAAAAAAAGAGGATACATGGCCTCGGATACTGGGTACAACAGCAGGTTGATTACAAAATAATTTGTCCAGAACGGATTCCGGAAATACGTAAAAAACAGCATGGAAAAAACAGGAATCTGCCATGTTGGCTGAAAGAAAAATAAAATACATATATAAGTAAAAGAGGACGAGAGAGAGAGACATATATCTCTTTTTGAAAATTCGCTGGGTACAAAAACCCATATTTTCAGTATGCTATGGGAGGGGAACAAAATAAGGAAAAAGCCTTCGATGGAAATAGAAGTACAGTATATATGGGTTTTCTATAGGAAAATGAAAAACCATAGGTAACTCCGCACAACTTTATTTCTGCGCGCTCGGTCGCATATTTAGGAGCAGAAAAGCAATCTCGCAGCTCTTTAGAAATTTTTCCATGAAATCTCGAGGCTTTCATTTCTTGGGATATTCTAGGAATTCTCGAGGAAAAAATATCCAAGACCAATCTCGAAGTAGTACATATCACTTCACTTTTCCATTACTTTCACTACGAGATAATCAGATAATCTTAAAAACGAAAAAAACAACAACAAAATACACCAAGATTTCTCATATGTTACCTTAAATGTGATAAATCCGGCTATATTATACATAATAACAGGATATTATGCATAATCGCAGAACATTTTGGTAAGTTTGGTACATTTCCTTAAATTAATCACTTTCACCAGCGATTATGCATAGTACAGAAGTGTCGCGTCGTTGGTAAACATGATAAATCGTATAGTATATGATATACTATACACGGAATTCATACATGTATTGTATCATTATATCCGGATATATATTGAATATGAATAATAATACATATATCCATCACACATACTAGACTCATTTGGAATTTTTTTCATATTTATCAAATTAGGGTATTATGCATATCATCACATAAAGGCAATAAACTTCCAGTATTTATCAAATTTACCAACGAGACTTGGTTATTGTGCGTAATCACTGGTAAGAGTGATAATGTTTCAGTATTTATCAAATTTACCAACGACGCTGATATAGGTACTATGCATAATCTCCGGTAAAAGTGATAATTTTTTAGTATTTATCAACTTCAACAACGACCGTTTTAGTCATGCATATTCTCCGGTAAAAGGGATAAATTTATCAAACTCATCAAGATGATTCGTTAGTATGCGCAGTAATCGGTTATTTTGCATAAAAATCCATTTATCACATTCACCAATCGTCTAACATATATAATACATACCTATCAAACACAAATACAGTTATATATAAGAGTTTTCGCTATCATTACTTGAAATAGTAAGAGATGCTTCGAAATACGAGAATTTTAAATATGTAAGTATATATGCAGCGATTAATCAAAAAAAAAAAAAAAATTGAAATTGACTCTGAAATTTATCTATGAAGAAAGTCGGTGAGTTTGACACTTTTATAAATTAAATTTTAAATTTCCAACGTGGTGTGTGCTTTAATTAATTTTTAGTGTAAAAAAAACAACAACAGCAAACGAATATTCAAGAGATTTCTTATTGAACAATCTCCGATGGATTAATCCCCATGTGAAACAGTATAGGAAATGTTTTCCTATAACGGATTTTATTTAATGATCAACGCCGAGAGATCTTTATTCTTAAACGTAGAATGTTTCTCAGGGATTTTCAAACAGGTTGGATCGAGTTTTGCGTTGCGAATGCTTTACAATGCCTTTACCCAGTGTCTTTTGTATATAAATCGCTTATAGTTTTATTTTTAAGGCACTCGACATCTCGCGTTGAATTCGAGAAAGGATTTAGCTTGGGAATTCCTTTCGAAAAGCTCTCGCAGCCACTCCTTAATTTTTAGCAAAAATCAGTCGGCGCTGAAAATTTCCTTCATTACGATGTTCCCCCCCCCCCCGATCTCTTAGTCTCTATAGTAGCTCTTTTCCACTTTTTTTTTTTTTTAATATTACTTTTTCATTTTAAAAACTCTTAGATTTCATGGCAAAGTCTTTCCGTAAGAGAATAGGAGGAGGAGTATATAGGCGGAGGAAATTCTATACTAAAGCCTTGAGAAAGTTCTCCGATTTAATCGGATTAGCGCAAATTAAATACTCTTACAGCAATAGAGCAGCAGAATGTGGGGGAAAGTCTGTAGAAAACTTTGAATAAATTTTGCAAGTAAATTTAATTATTTTTGGTGCCAAGGTTTTATTTTTTTTTGCCAAAAAGTTTACTGCAAAAAAGTCTCGCATCCTGTTGGAACCCGGATAAAGGTAAAACATAGATAGATACACATTCAACAGAAAGCGGAACGGAAGAGTGTGTATTGGATTTGCTTTCTTTTGTTTATAAAAGATGTGATTTGAACAGAAAAGCAATGACTTTTTTTATATTATTTTTAATATAAAGACATTACATATTTTCTCCGACAATAAATTACGATATTTGTGTGATCATTTTTTTTCGTGAAAACAACCGGAATGATAATTTATGGGGGTTTCATGGCACTAAAATCAGGAATGGTTTGGCGGAGTGGTTTCCTAAATTTAAGGCAAAGGCAACTTGAAATACGCTTTGAATGCAAACATATTACTTTTTTTTTTCGAAACTTAAAATTGAAGTATCTTCAAACAGTACACAAAAAAGCCATTTATTAATTTCAAATTACTGTTTAAAATCTTTGTTTTTTGTTGTTATTTTTCGAAATTCTAATAGATTATTGTTATTATTTATTATCATACAAATACTAATTATAAATAAACTGACACTACTCAGCAAGGTTGGACAAATCACAGGCACCAGGACACGATGGCGACTAGAGAAACGGTATTGGCTCCTAAGATTTTCTGAATGTGCTTGCTATATTGCAGTAAAGTTCTAAATTGATGTCTAAGGATGAGACACAAAATTTTCCGATTTAATCACGCTCATTTTTTAACATAGGAAAAGTAGAAGAAAACATTTTTGCACGTTTTTCTTGAGCAAAATACTCTGTTTGGCATCTAAGAAATTTTAAAAGTTGGCGTCAAAATAGTTTGTCTATCTGTTAAGCTCCCTACTAAGACGTATGTAGCGCTTATTCTGATGGAGATATTTTGATGAGAAACTTGGTATACATAGAATATACATGGATATATGAACCATATGGGGAAAATAACGATTCAATAATAAATATAGTTCAATATTTGACCACTAGGTGAGAAACTGGAGCTCTTTATCGCAGTGTTCTTTTTGCCGAGGTCCAAATAACGTATAAACTAATTTTAAATGAAGTACGTCCTCCATCACAAAGGGCGCTACATAGGTCGGAGTTCTGTCAGTATAATTAAGCTGAGCATTGCAGTTGAATTCAACCGACCTAAGTAGAGCCTGTTGTGGTAGACATATTTCATTGAAACATAGTATATACGTTATTTGGACCATGGGAGAAAAAGCGCCATTTCTTCCCTTGGTGGTCAAAAACTGAACTTTTTATTGAGTTTTTCTCTTCCCCCCCCCCATGGTCCACATATCCTATATACCATTCATTCAAACCAACCACAACTCCGTTCTATCGCCATACGCAATTTACCAACGATTAAGTTCTGATGAAAGTATATGTCCTCCAAATCTCTTGGGGTCGTCCGGATCTCCAGAAACCCAAAACCCAGCGCGGAAGCCGCGAAAACGATTATATACAATTACATCCTACATATCAAGTTTCGTCTTGACAGGTCGGGGGAGGGTTTCTATGAAAACCCTAGACCAAAGAGTTCAATGTCTGAATTTCAGAGATCTTGGCAGAATTTTAAGCTGTTAACTTTGTTAAGAACGTTAAAGTCAAAAAATGAATCAAAGTATTTTCTTCCCGTTTTTTCGGCCCTTAAAGTTTATCGGCCCGGTGCGGTCACACCCATCGCACTTGTCCAAGTCCGGCCTTGACCGAAATCCAGTGTGATGGTTATCGAACGACAGTAGGACCCCTATCATCTGAACCTTGATTAACCGAGTTCCGGGTTATCCGAGGTACTTTTTATAGATTCATTTTATAAATTTGGTGCAGTAGAAAGATGTCACATGAATTCCCAGCTTCGCAAGGAACTTGTTCACAGAATGCCGTAGCGTGTAAAAGAGTCACGGGTTGTAAAAGTTAGCCCAATGTTTTCCAAAATGGGGGTGATAACGCTCTTGGTGGGGACGCAATAGAATGTATCAGGGAGACGGTAGAAGCGCTACACATACAACATGAGATGTTATGTGTTGGTTTAGCCAGGAATTTATTTTTACCGAGAGAGAGGTCGATTAATAAAATAGGTTTAGATTACTTTTGACTAGAAACACATCTTAAGCCTGTTGCTTATGAGCCCCTTGGGGCTCCGTGAAACATTTAAGAGTGCTCAGCGACAGAAGATCATTAAAAAACTATTATTAACAGTACCGCGTGTAATCTTCGAAATGTTGTAAATACGCAAAAATATTTATGTTTTAAACGCGTTAGAAAAAACTGTAAATATATTGCAGTGTTTTATGTAACTTTAAACTATATAAACCGCGTGCAGTCTTAGAAATATGAATACGTATAAGGGGTGTCACGACCCTTGAATTTGATTTTTCAAAAAAATGACTTTAAATAACATTTCAAATACAAATACAACAGTAAATTTCATTTAATTGCAATTTAAATACATAAAAACTTTTACTCAATCGGTTAATTTATTTCAAAATAAGAGAAAGGAGTAATGAATTTTTTTTATAGTGTTAATGTATACAAAAGAAAACCCCTTGAACGCAGTTTTGTCAGATTGCAGTTTTTGAGTCCATCCGTAAGATTAAAAAACTACTTTAAAAACTACTGTAAGATTAAAAAACTACTGCACCAAAAATTCTGAAATTTTTTAGAAATGCTTATTCAACATGTGTTAGTAAAACTAATCGCCGATTTAGTAATTGACTAATGGGAAGTACTTTTGAAAAAATGTTGAATTCGGGTTTTTGAAATTTATAAATATTTTTTCAAACTTTAAAACTTCGTAAAATTCTAACGAATTGCAGATGTCCAAGTTCGAGGTCGATTTTACTAACACATGTTGAATAAATATTTCTGAAAAATTTTAGAGTTTTGATGTAGCAGGTTGACAATGAGTTCTAGCTATTTTCTCACTAATATAATGTAAATTTTAAAATGTTCTTGAAACTTGACAACATATTTTTCTACATTCTAAAAATATTTTGATTTCAGTTTTTTACAGATAACAATGACTGACTCTCAAAGATATTTTGATGAAATCCATGGTTTCATATACCATGTTACAAATATTAAAAATTAAAATTTTCAATCCTGCTTGAATGGTCTCCTAAACAGTGCAATATGTATTCTGTTCTATGCTCCTGATTGGCTTCCATTTCACTATTGGCTCTCAAAGGAGCCATTATACGAAACGCGTGTAATACTCTATAAATCATATATTTTTTGAAATCCCATCAATCTCGTCTAAACTGGAGATTTATGGCATTTTACTCAGAATGTGAAATGGTGCTACTGAATGCAGCTTAACTAGAGCTGGGAATCGATTACATTTTTAACTGGTTAATCAAATTTTTTTAATCGATTAATATACTGATTAATCGAATTTTAATCGAATATTTTTCGTAACTATATAATATTAGTTGATGCTATAAAAATATTTTTTATTCATTTTTTTAGCCTACCTATTTTCCAGATGTGGGAATAAAGAAACTGAGGCTGTCTAGGCTGTCTGATTGAAGAAAAATTTTATATGCGGAACATATTTCGTCAGAACTTGGAATTTCTTTACTTGATCTTATCGTATTTTTAAAAAAGTTATTTTAGGTGAGTCACTGATTCGAAAACTACTTTCGATTACAATGTTGCTTCTTTTCCTAGAAACTTCTCCTAAATGTTACTTGTGAGGAGAGGAGCTGATGCGAAAAACTACTGCTCATAGTAGAGACAATAAATTTTGGTGTTGTCTTCTAAAACTTCCGTCAAACTCAATTTGAAACTGAAATAATCAGTTTTCGTTGAATGTTATACATACACAGGGTTTAGTTAGAATTAAATTTCCCGTACTCCGAGTAGTTTTTCTCAAAAACTGCTTATCCGGATACAGCAAAATTTGTAGGGTATCTATAACAATTTTTTTCATAAATCTCTCCCATGATCCATATAGCGTATACACCACGTTTCAATGGAATATGTTCAGTGGAACGGGCGCTATATAGGTCTGAGAAGTTTCAGTATACTGACACTGCTCAGACCAATCTAGCACCCGTCAGTACACTGAAACTACTCCGACTTATATAGCGCCCATTCTGGAGGACGTATTTCATTGAAACTTGGTATTATATACACTATGTGTGTGGACCATGATAAAACATAAAATGCAATAAAACAATGCTACTTTCAATCTGGTGGTCGAAAATTGAACATTTTATAAAATTTCATAAATCTCTTTCCCATGGTCTCATTAAAGTATCCTAAAAATTTGTATGTATTCGGATAAGCAATTTTTGAGAAAAACTACTCAGAGTACGGGAACTTTAATTATAATCGATATACTATACCATGTACCCTGTATATAGGTACGTAGTTGAAGACATCTAATTGGTTTCGTTAAACAAATCAAACTAAATTACTAACTTTTTACTCAGTTTTTAATCGGATTGATCGAGTTGATTAACTCAACTAAAATTTTCAACTGCGATTTGCAATTGATTGATTAACCGATCCGATTAATTGATCTATTTGAGCTATTTAATTGAGCTAGTTACTCACTGTGAATTTTTTTTCACGTAAAAGCATGAGAGAAGAATTATTTTTCTTTTAAATCACAGTTATATATAACTAATCCCTTATTAAATTATATGTACAGTGAAACCTCGATATAACGATACTCTGAGAACCAAGAAAAAAATATCATTTTAGAAGGTTTTTTTTTAACATTTTTTTAACATTTTATATATATATATATATATATATATATATGAATTTTATATATGAATAAATTTTTCAAGATGATTTTTGATTTATGATCCCTGAAATTTATTCAAGATGATTCTGCGAAAAATGCACAAAATCGTTTTAGCAGTTTGAAAATCTCTTCAAAAAATATCGTTATAGAGGGATTTATCGTGGTAAATGCTATCGTTGTGTCGAGAGGAGTTCAACTTTAGACTAAAGGAAACTTCACGCACGATTAGTAAAAATATCGTTATAAAGGGATTTATCGTTATATCGAGTATCGTTGTAACGAGATTTCACTAAATTTCAATAATCTTATACTTTTCACGATACTTTCAGCCAGAAGATGGCAGCACCAATTCTTTTTCTGTTTCCCGCGCTACGCCATTTTCTATCAACCAATTGTTACACGGAAGGAATGCAACAGGTTGTCTTTTATTTGGGAAAAAACTTTTTTTAAAAATGCACACGGAAAACAATTATTTTTGATAAAATAAAATATCGATACGAATTAATTGATGACTTGAAATGTTTTAACATCAAAGGAATGTTCTTTAAAAAAAATATATATAGATTATATTTTCAACGTATAGAGAATAATGAGGAATAAAATTTTGGTAAGTGCACTATTTCTTGCTATCTCAGTTGCTTTTCTATTATATATGTATACAGAAATGCTGCTGTATTATTGAAACAATGAAATAAAACGACAATGATAACTGAAAATAATAATAATGTTGAATAATGGAATGTTCGTATGAATAAATTATTTTTCCAATAAAGAAAAAACTAAAGAATCCATATGAAACATATTTAAGAGAAAAAGTTGTTCAAAGACATACAGCATGTTTTAAAACACCTTAAGAGTTACAAATTCATTCGTTAAGTTTAAAAGAACTTTGAAATTTCCATTCATTGTGAATTTATGAAATAATTCTTCGCAATTAATAATTAACATAGTGACGAATCAAGAAATATCTAAGATATATTTTACATAAATCAAGAAAAAAAATCCTATATTTTATCAAGGTATTATCTTGTCCGTGATAATCAGTGATTTCATGTTGATTTTCATATTATAATTATGTGTAGTTCGATTATTACAATGGTAGTATGCAAAATATAAATTTATTCGGATGGATAACTGATTTTATACATTAATACATTGTTTATTCAAAATAATTGCATTTCCATGACGATCGTTTCTATATGAAGTACGGACATCAGATTATAACCTATTATTTCGTTCATAAATGAAATTTTACTCATATTTTGTTGATAGCATTCGATATACGATGAGGATTTTTTTTAAAGGTTTTGTTTCAATTTAAAAAAAATGAATATAATATTAAGTTAGTACGAAAATTGATTAAAGCTTATTTGAAACTCACGAAAAATCATAAACATTATCCCCAGTTTTGAGCAAAAACTTTTCAGTTTGCCCCCGAAGACCTATTTGATGTTATAAAATATCCTCAGGCTTCTTTTTAATTCTTTCGAAGTACAGCGGTATGCCGTTTGTGATGCTTGCTCGAAGGAGGGGTCTGTTGACGAAACGTTGAAGATTACGGCCAAAAACAGGCATCAATATCATGAATAATATATACCCACTCTTGTACAAGGTAGTCCACTACGACATCACGTACACGCCATATTATTCCGAGCATCTTACGGATCATATTTAAGCTTTTGGGGTAACGTTGCTTCAAGTTTTTGTGTTTTTACTATTTTTTTACGTTCGATATTAAGTACTTTAGAAGATACGAAACTAAACTGAGCTCGATGAAAAAATTATTGTAAAATCGATCAAAAAATTTTATCTATATTATTTCATCATATTCAAGAAATTAATTTTGAATCGCCATATGGGATGATATAATAGGGCCGAAACGTTTTTTTAAAATAATATTTTTTAAATAGAAGTATTCATATTAATAAACAACAAAAAATATAGTTTTAAAACTATCACGGCATTTACCACAGTCTATAAATTTTTTAATTTATAGTGATTAATGTATGACTATAATTAACTGATGGAAAGCTTTTCGACACTTTACAGCAAATAAAAATCCAAGTGTGTGTTGTTGCACTTGATTGTCGTCTATCATAGTTTTTTCGGGAAAAGTTTGCTATGACATTCTAAAGCCTGATCCACATCCATAGCTCTACGCTGCGCCAGACTGTTGAAAGACCGGTTTGTGACGGCAAAATCCGTCAAACTACCTCAGCCTCTATAGCCACTAGAATAAGTTATCCTTATCAAGACGCCTTACCTCTCAGTCGCATCTCAAAAACAGGTTTTTCACTGCAAAATCACCTCACCGCACCTCAATGGTGAAACGTAGTTGCTGCGCATGTGGATCAAGCTTAAAGCCAGGTTTTCTTAGAAGCAGGTTTCTGCAGCGCACGCAGCGTGAAAACGCTGATTGGTCAAAAAAACCTGAATTTCAGGTTTTTAACCAATCGGCGTTTTCACGCTGCACACGGCGAAAAAGTTCTACTCCTAGGAAAATCCGGCTTTAGGTGTTGTGAGATCTGCCTGATGTGTGTGTGCGAAATATTTAAAATTCCCAAGTGTGTCGTGAACGCGAAAAAATTGAGAATCTGTGAACTATGTGTTACTCAAATTTTGTTGATTAAAGTGACAAGAAAGCCGTTTGTTGTTATAATTTGAATCTTCAAAACGGAAAGTGAAAAAACTATTATTTTATACAGCAGTGATATACGTTAAATCATGGTAAAAAATTTGCGGCCGTCTTTCGTTTCGTTCTGTTGTTTCTTTCCAATAAAGAATAAATGGGAAGAAGTTTAAATCTGTATTTATACTTAAAATTATCGTTGCATCTTCACCTTAAGGAAACTGGGAGACGTAATTTCATGAAAGTAAAAGAGAATTAAATTGTAAATTTGGGACATGACATCATCTTTCTCGGAATAGACGCTGAAAACCAATGAACATTAGTAATCATAGGTAGCGATTGCAAAAGGAACGAGCGATATAAATACGTTGAGATTGCGAATGAAGCACATCCTCATATATACAGAAATTTTCATCGTTGAAGATAAAAGGATTTCCAACTTTTGATGCGTTACAAAACTTTGACGGAGATTGTTTGAAGTTCGCATCTCTTTACTCACATGTACTCACTGAGTAGTATCTCACCACTCAATGTCGAGCAACAAAGGTTTCATTTTAAAGTAATTAGCCAAGTTTTCCCTGCATGGTTTCCCCAAAGAAGACGTCAGTTGCGTTCCATTGAAATTGCCTTTTACACGTCAGATTACACGAATGCAAATAACCCTTTTCTTGTACTCTATATATATCATTATTTCCGAATGTAAATGAAATTTTTCCCTTCAAGTTTGTGTAATGTTGCTGAAGAATTTAAGCTGACTTTTTTAAACGCCATCATTTGAAAGTAAACACTTGCTACTTAAAAATATATTTTTTGTATGACTTATACCAGCCAATTTCCAAACGGTGTGCCGCGGCACTGTTCAATTCGATGTTCAAGGGGACTAAAGAGAATCTCCAATTATTTAAAATTTGAATTATCCAATTCAATAACACAAAATTGGTAAGTTGACCACGAATATTAAGCTTTATTATAATCGTTAACCCTACAGTGCATACTGTTGCCGTTTGGCAACATCTACTTTTAATGTTTCGTTTCCTATTTTTTTCATTTTTGTTCCAAAACCATTCATAAGTGGCAGTAAAACGCCGCAATTTTAAAAAAAAATGCAAATCTTCTGTAATCTGTCAAAAAAGAAAATCAAGGACTAGGGTTTTTTTTACAATGAAATGTACCCAATTTTTTTACTTCGTTTGTTAGAAACACAAAAAAGGCAATTGTGTATTTGCAAAGCAATATTACTTCAATACAATTATTTTATAAGCAATTTTACGTTCTCTGTACGTAATCTTTAAGACCTTGTACAAGCAGTAGAATTCAAAATAGATTTTTTTAAATATTTTTCCCGGCTTTCTATTCTACATACGCTTCATGAACTGTGGAAAAAATTATCAGCTCAAAAATAATCATGCATTGTAGGGTTAATGTAGGATTGATCATGCCAGTTGCTACATTATTTGACTGCCCTGAAATCGACAGATTTAGGCTGGTCGTCCACTGGAAGCTACGAGCGATAACAAAAGTGACGATGAAAATAATTCAAATTTTTATTAATCCTTGATCCAACACAAGTGATATCAAGTTAGACGCAATCTCAACGCACTTCGGCACTGAAATGTACAGTAGTATTGCAAATGCCTTTTATACAGAGCTACAAAGAATTTCTCAAATGGCTCCGTAGTCATTCAAGACTTAGGTTGTATTTATATTGTGTGGGTGAATTTATCGCGAATTTAGAATTTTTTTATCGTCTTTCCAATTATGAAAATTAGTCATTTATCCAGACTGAATTAAATAAATTATCCAATGGAAAGTTCAAATGAAAAAGTTTGAAAATCTTGACGTGTATTTTGGCATAGAATGCATTTTTAACGACATAATAAATTGGGGACCATATAAGGATCGACCATATGATCTCTTGAACCTAGGGCCCACAGGATTAGCCTGACACTTCTCTAAGTGTTGCTGAGTGGAAAGAATGAACAAGCAAGCTGTTATGGTCGAAAATAAAACGACACTCATCCTGTAAAAACTTACATCAGAATTTTTAACTTTTTCTCGGTCTTTCATCTGGATTTACAGCGATTAAATGAATAGAAGCAAAATCTAGCATACGTAATTTCTCCTGACTATCATGAAACCGTGATAATGTTTTTTTCACTCCATTTTGGAAATATCCAAATCATTAGCTAAAAACTAATTCTTCAATGGTGAACTAAATAGGCAACTCAAAGGAATTTGAAAATTTAAATTATCCAAAAATTTGAATTAACCACGTTCGAATTATTTAAAACTCTAATCTCTTTCTCAGTGGTGTTGTAAACGTTAAAAGGTGAAGAATCTCTGATTTACGAAGTGAATATCTATTTCGAAAAAAAAAACGAAAAACCTTCAACTTCATTCAAACAAATAGTCTGTCAAAACATATCGAATCATTCGAAAAACTTTTCAATTTAAAAACGAAAAACAGAAAAAGCGTTTAAGATATGAGATTTCTTAAGAGAGAGAGAGAGAGAGAAATGAAATTTTGTGATTCTCCTTGAAATCTTTCTAAACTAAAGTTCACTAAGGCTTTCTTTCAAAAATATTTTCTTCGACATTCAAAAACTATCCAATATGAAAAAAGAAAAAACTTAGAAGAGAGAGAAAAAAAAACTATCCTCGCTCTCTCTCTCTCTCTCCATTCTTTATTTCTTTTATCTTCGCTTTTATAAGTACGTTGAACCAGATCAGCTTCATAAGCAATTATACAAGTATGCAAATTCTCTCAGCGTGAAACTTTAATAAAAGTAAGGGAAGAAAAGGGAGAATGAGATCTTTTGCGAAAAGGGAAAACTTTGCCCTAAGCCCGTTTTAATTTTAAAGGGTCAAAAGCTATTCGCCATTCATTTTAGCGGCTTCGCGTTCCATTTTATTTCTTTTAATTTTCCCAACGACGACGGGTAACAAACTCATGAATCAGTCCCTGCTTATTTTGCACTGATTCTTTCCTCGAGCTTCCATCAGGATATTAAAAGTCCAGAATACTGGTTACACTGTCTCTCTCTTATTATTATTCTTATACCCTTTTTTTTTCATCCTTTTTATCTTCCATTTTTATTTTATTTTCCGAGTAGAAACTTATTATTTTTACCTGGAGAATAGTGATATAGATTATCTATAGTTATTATAGCAGATTCTTTTCTCGAATATAAGATCCTTTCATTTTGACAAAGACAATACTCTTATTCTTCACAATTATTACGCTCTTTTTTTGGTTTTTTTTGAAGCAATCAAATGATTTGAAATTAATTCTTGTCTTTTAGAAATGAATGACGTTTTAAATTGGTATTTAATATTGAATTCCTGATTGATATTGAATTGGTATTTAATGACTTCTTTTCGATTTTATTTCGATACAGCTACTGTGGAACCTCCAATAACGGATACTCCGCGTTAACAGAAACATTGTTCAGCGGTGTCCAAAAGTCGAGTAGAATGTTCGGTTTCATTCTGAAAATGGGTTCTTCGCGTTCTCCTAAAGAGATCCTTCCATTTCCCGGGGCTTAGTTCATCCTGGATTGTAGTATGCCGTTAGGTTTTGGAGACCATACCTACGGAGGGGCATAGACTTGGTCGAGGGAGTGCAGAGAAGAGCCCCGCGTGCTCTTGATGGCACACGGGGCTTGAGCTATGAAGATACTTGATTTTTTGTATATAATTACATTGGAAGAACGCAGATGCCGGAGGGATATGATTGGAGTGTTTGAAATTTCCAATGGGATGGAGAAAGTGGACCACGGGTTATTAATACATCGTCAATCGACTGCTTCGACAAGAGAACATCAGTATCGATTGGTAAGGGACAATTCTAGGTTGTGATGTCGCAGGTAGTTTTTTTCTAATAGGGTTGTGAATAAATAGAATACAGGTAGCTTTCCTCCGGGGTCGTGAATTCTAACACAATTGACACGTTTGAAAAGAAACACGATAAACATATTGAGATAAATCGAGAAGCTATCCACACTTAGTTGAGACAACCATAATGCTTTTTATGGACGGTATATTTATATTTTATCATAATTATTGGTATGTATTCGACATTTATATTTTTTATGGGAATCTTTTTTCAGCCACCTCGTTGGGCATTTTGTCTGTGTTGGCCTTTGTTTCGCATTTGTATTTATCGATAATACAAAATATTGTGCAATTATAGGAATTTAATATTAAATATGAATTGAACTTTATTCATTTGTAAAAGACAAGGATTAATTTTAAATTTTTACTTCGGAAAAAAGAAATAATAATTTTCAAGATTAAGTGTATTAATCTTTATCAAAACGAAAGGACCTTACATTAGAGGAAAAAATCGCTATGATAACTACAGATAAACTATATAAACAAAATTCCAGAATATACTGGTCACTCTATCTCTCATATTATTCTCTCTCTTCTTATACCCTTTTTTTTATCTCCTTTCTATCTTCCATTTTTATTTTAATCTTAAATTTTTATTTTATTTTCCGGGTAGAAATTTATTATTTTACCTGGAGAATAGTGTGATAAAGATTACCTATATAGTTATCATATCATATTCTTTTCTTGAATGTAAGATTCTCTTATTTTGACAAAGATAATACTTTCTTATTCTTCACAACTATTATGCTCCTTTTTGTTTTTTTGAAGCAATCAAATCATTTGAAATTAATCCTTGTCTTTTAGAAATGAATAAAGTTTTAAATTGGTATTTAATATTGAATTCCTGGTTTGTCAGTGATTTTTTTTTTTCCGATTTTGTCTTATAGATTATTCCGATTTTAAATTATAGTTAGTGAGTTTATAAATACTTCTATTCAATTAATGTTTGTCATGGTTTTCATCTACGATGGATGGTTATCAATAATTCAAAATATTGTGCAATTATAGGCTGTGTTTAGAAATATTCGATGAGTTTTCTCTTGGAGGATTAAGGTGGAAATAATTCATTCAAGTTAATATTTGATGGTGAATTGGAATCTGTGTTTCTTATAAATGATTTAGTAACATCGCGATTTCTCGAATATACTTGAATTACACGCATACTCTTTTCGTGTAACTTTACATTCTACTTACAGTCCAAATATACATTGAGAGTCCCGTAAAGCTACACGATTTCTCTTGACGTTTCACTTGCTCTCATGGCATGGTGTCTCCCCTGACGCGAAGCTGGATGTCAATACTTTTTAGACCTGTTTGGTTATTGAATATTTAAAGTAAGCTTCGCTTTTACCTTTTCGTAGAAAAATTTGTGAAAGAAGAAGATGGGAAATTCAGCGCTACCCGTCGTCTTAACAAAGTTTTCGAAATACCTTGACATTTTACATGAATTTTCCAAACCGGCAGTTTCGGTCATATCTTATTCACTGGAAGTGATGTTTGAACCATCACTTCATTCGAAATTTTCAGTTGGAGCTTTTGCCTGGCATAACCTTCGTATACACAGTAAACTGTATATATACACAGGCGTCTCTAGGGAGGAACAATAACCGGCAAAGAGGATAACTTTAAAAGCAAGTGTATGCCGATATAAATAACTTGGATTTTGTTTTAGCTTCATATAACAAATTGTCTGAGCGAACGTCAGAGTTTTAACGTTAGCTATACATTTCGAAGTAACAGCGGAAAAAAATTATAGTTTATCTGTATAGGTTGATCAAATGAAACCCGTTTGAGTACTATGACTGACGAAAAGGTATATCCGATTTAAAAATCGGTAAATCCGACGAAAGGTACATCCGATTGTTTGTGGAACTGAATAAAGCAATATCTTATCGTTTTCCAATAGATAATTCCTAAACCAGTATTTTCAAAGGAAGCTTCCAATTTTACAATTGTTCCAACTTTATTCACCCATAATTTTATAGACATAAGCCATTCAAGTTCCCTTGGCTGATTTTTTTGTTTCATCTTGTATTTATGTAAAAAATTAAAACAATAACAGTAAAATAAAATATTTTCAAAAATTTGATAAAAATGTATTTATTTATTTATTTTATTGATCTATGGGAGTTCATACCTCTTTTCCCACAATCCTCTGCATGAAAATCCGCCCCCTCCTTCTTGCCGGTAATACACCGGCTTTTTTTAAAATCTCTTATATTAATGGATACCAAGGGCAGTATAAAAAAACATTTCTTACCTGTTTTTTCAGGAAGAATTTTTCTGACCTAAACTTTGAATGGGGGTAACAACGTTCAACACAGTTTCGTGATTGAAATTTTCTTCTGAGACTAACAGTTTAGAAGTTGGCTATTGGATAGCGATAAGAGTAACCACCCTGTATAAGGAAGAATACGTTTGTGTTTGTTAGAAAGAGCACCATACTAATTCAGAAAATTTCCACCTTTTTGAGGCAAAGGTAGATACAGCCCGTTAACAAAGACGTTAGTTGGTTCGCTGCAAGGAAAAAACGCTCCGCAAAATACACAAAACCATCATGATTAATCGTGCGCGATTCAGCATTCTTCCCATGATATTTTTTTTGTGCGACAAAAATATTGTCATGCAAAATTCTGTTGTGCAGGATGCTTCAACACGAAAATGGTATGAGGCATGGTTAGACCCATCCTATAACCCTCTCCCCGATGTGTTATCCCATGAATTCAATTTGTTCGGAAAAAGTAAAAAAATGAATGAGCATGAGCATTGTGTCATTTAACAAAATCACAACACGTGGATTACTCAGGATGTGACTGATTTTTGAAGCCTGCGAATTTATCACTGTGTTGTAACTGAGCTATCAAATTTTTCTACACGGATGGTATCTGCCTTCAAAGAGCTAGATGCCAATCTGAATGCTAAACTGACTTCTTTTAACGATCACATGTGTATTCCTTTATAGATTGGTTTACTTATTGATTCACTTATTTCTGTCTCACCATCGGATCTACCTTATTTGTCCATCTTCATATCACCAATTTGCTCTTGAACATGTTTCATTTATCGACCCATTAATTACAATACTAGAGATTAAGCTAATACGAGGAGTAGATTTCAATTTTTCAATATAGATGAACCATTGAGTTGCATTTTTCCATTTATTTAAAAATCATGTCAATGATTGATAGAATTAAGAAAATTATGTTTAAGAATTGTTGAAAGTTCAACGAACAATATTGCTGTATCAAGCCTTAAAAATGAATTAAAAACTGGAAAGAAGCGACAGATTGATTTGCATCCTCGAAAGCATGTATAATTCTCAAGGCTATCGTGCGCACAATTTTCATGATGATTAATTAGATGGAACGACGTTGAGTGGTAGGCGGGGCTGTTGGGTGGCAAAATAGGAGGAGAGCCGTGATTAACGCACTTTTCGCCGTCCAGAATATTCGCTCGCTTCCCGCATTCCAATTAAATTTAATAAGTTTCGTCTCAACTTTAGTGAAGTGTTTCTCGAATTTCATCGCGATGAGGGTAGCGTAAGGACTGGCCTATCATCAATAGGCATTATCCAAGCAGCACTGACTACCACGGTACGAGGAAAGGTTCTCTTAATGCGAAATAGTTTAATACAGATATTTTCATACTTAACTTTGCGATTCCTTAGTCTGTGTGTGCGTATGTGTGAGGTTGTTGCAATCGACCACCATACAATGATTCTATCGTTTCCAATATTATAACCGAGCTTCAAGTTACGTCTCAGTAAATAATAAAATATTAGAAGAGAATATTTTGATATCAATAGAAATATATCTTTCAAGTTTAGGGTAAGTGATAGAAACTTATGAATGAGTGTTTGGAGGATGTAATATTACGTAACATAAATTTAAGCCATGCAAAATCATTGTAAGACAATTTTTTGATGACGAATACAGAACTTGATAAACTTGTGTCTTCATTATTTTGTGGTAGCGAATATCATGTGAGACTTTAAATTTTAAAAATCGAACTTGATCTTTTAAAATCGTCAATATGTTAAACGAACCTTTACTACACTTTCTGAAAACTTAGATTTGTGTTAAGTAATTTATTTTGATCAAAAGTAGCCAATTATGATAGCAATATGGATAACATAGTTATCGTTATCTTAGTAATATATAATAAATAAAAAACTGCTGTTTTTCTTTTTCAAATGTTTTTCAAAAAACCAAATAAAAAAGCATTTATGTGTTTTCCCGATTATGAACCTTCAACCATTTATCATTGTACGTAGAAAGACTTGCAAGGCTCCAACTTTGGTTTTTTCGCACCAAAGTTTTATTCGAGTTCATTTTAAAGCCAATGCCGAATGGTTATTCTTACAAGGCACTCTCGGGATTCAAAATCGTCACGGGTTGACTTGTGTTTTACGCACTAGCTTGTCAATTTAGTACGTAAAAATAAGAAACTTCATAAAAATTTACGGACGGCAATAAATAGTTTATGGGGGGGGGGGGCTCATGTGTATTTTTGAAATTATAATTGAGCAAAGTAGATTTTAGTAAAATTTTGGAAATCTTCAAGTGATTTTCATTCTTTGAAGAAACCCATCTTTAAATAAAGAAAAAACATCTGAATATACGAAATATAATTTCACATCCATAAACAATTGAACCTTAGCAATGGCATCTCCTCACGAAGTATGATAGCACAACAAAGAACATTTTATAAAGGTAAATTTTTCTCCACTGTTATACGAACTAAAATGCCATTAAAAACAAAGAGCGGTCAATGGACAGAGCAATCAATTTTTTTCAGTATTAAATAAAACTTAACGTTAGCAGCTAATGGATACTTGGCCATTACTCCTCCTCACCTGCTCACGAAGTGCTTTATTACAGGGAAGAGCATTATACTGGTAAAATGTTTTCTCACTTATACAAACAATAATGACATTGACGATTGAGAGCGATCAACAGACAAAACGATCATTTTGAATATCAAGTATAGGCTACAGTAGCTTCACATTAGCATAAAATATATTCATAGCACTAGCGCTTCCCTCACTAAATGCCATATTGCAGTGAAAATTATTTTACAGGTGAATATATGATTTTTTTTTCATTTATGTACGAACAATGGCATCGAAAAATAGTGGGCGTTCTACGAACAAAACGATAATTTTGAACATATAGTTTCAGACAATCGATAATTTTAGGCAATGCGCCGGTTGTGGCATCAGATTTTGTATTTACAATAAAAGTTTCACATCATCAGGGAATGGATTTTTTGCGATGGCTCACCCTCAATGAATGTCATACTGCAGTGGAAACCATTTGCAAGTTTTTATATATTTTTTTAATATATACTATGTCCCAAAAGAATTAAGACTCCTGCTTTTTCTGAATAACTTTTTTAGCATGTGGAGTAATAAAATGTAATTTTTTCACAGAAAAGAAAAAAGTTTTTCAATAACGTAAAGAGTATTTTTCATAAAATAATAGAAATTGTGTTTATAATCATTAACTTGTTGAAATTACGTGTCCGAAAATTTATAGAAACTATTGAATATAAGCAAATTTGAAACACGTAATCGTGACGCAAGGCTTGAAACCTATAAATGCAGTAAGATGGAATAAGGTGCAAGATAATCTTTTGTTTACAAGGCGGCAAAAGCGACGTAGCTTTCGTGAACGAGATTAATAAACTTTTGAGAATGAAGTTGCAAAGTAAGCCTATTGAATATTTTTCACAAGCTTTAAATCATTGCAAAAGCATTATTTATCACATTTTAGCCAGTAGGACGACTTACCATCCAAAATGACGTTTTAGGAGACCTCGATATAGACTTCACATAATGAAAGATTGATAAAAAGAATGGTGTTTAATAGGTGATGTTTGTTTGTGGAATCGCTCGGACCTCTGGTTTGAATATATCGCTAGATATGGCTTTAAGAAGAACAAAAAAAAAACAGGATGAAAATATGAAAATTGTCCGTCAACTAGCTCTTTCAAAGCAACATATTCAAACACACAACACACCACGTTTGGAGAGCTTAAAGTGGGCTCAAAGCCACGTAGCTTACGGAGACAAATGGATCAGTGCTATTTTCAGTAGTGAAAAGAAATGTAACGTACAATTTTATTTGCTATATACGTTTTAGAAACGCCAGTGCCATGCAATAGCCAAATTTCACGAATTTCACTTTCTTGCAGCTCTGTAACCAGTGGCATTTTTTTCTACTGATGAGGGAATATTTTTATTGGTTTGTTATCCAGTGACGTAATAAAAATGATTTGCATAAAGTAACGCTACACTACTCTAAGATGGTGGAAATGAAAAAATGTCTTATATTTCTGTTCTTTTAATTTATTTTTTACTGAAATTCACAAAAATATTAAAATATCAAAAACTATTCCTTGGACCACGTTGTAATTTCACTCACAATTGATGACATGACCAATACATGTACTTAAGTTTAATTATTGAGGAAATATTATTTCCGTTTTTTTTCGTGAATATTCGTGGTTTCTTATAATTATGTCTCGCGCCGTATGTTCACATTAAAAGAAGAGAGTGAACCTTAGCAGTGGCTTCTCCTCACTAAATGTCATAGGCCAGGGAAGACCGTTTTACAATTCCTTTCCCCTGTTACACAAATGATAAGGTCATGAAAACTTAAGAATGATCAATCATAACACCCATTGACGCCATGATAAGGCATAAAATGCGTACTGGATTCAAAGCTGTTTTTCTGTGTTTTCACCTACTAAATACAATATCAAGCACAGAAACAAATACGACAAAGCTAGATTAAAAAAAAAACTATTATTATGTGAATAAGAAATCGTCAAAAATTAATAGAAGTAAAAAATCCACTATTTATAGAGACAAAAATATTTTTTTACCTGTTTTGAATCATTTTTTACCATTTTTATTATTTTTTTTGTTCGAAGCGAAACATTCAATTGATTCGTTGTTTATTCTTTGAAGGGAACTCGTTTATTTTTTAACATGAAGTGCAAGTGGATTCTTGATCCTGCCATCAAAATTGAATTTCCATTTTTTTTTCTACGAGAGAGACAGAATTTTATAGCTTAATATATTCCGTCTTCATTATTTGTGGCCGTCTAGAGCACTCATTACCAAACTACTTAGAACGAATAGACGTGTTGGAATTGGAATTGAAAATTTGCATAATTTAAATTGAATATGAAAATCGTTTTTTTTTCTCTTGTCCCAACCATTTCAAACATATCAATTACACTTACGTACAAGAGTAAAATATATATATATATATATATATATATATGTCTCTCTGTTTTTTAAGCGACTCTTGTCACTTATTTTTTTCGTTTTGTTTTTCTCACCGTATAAAGTATGGCAACATATTACGTTCCAGCTTTTTTCAAATTAGGGAAAACGAATAGCTTTTAAAATTGAAAATCACAAAAAAATGAGAAGTTTTCAAAAAAAATTTTCTTGCAAAAATATTTTGCTTGAAAGAAAATTCATTATATTTGCAATAATTTTCTCTTATTCTGACAGAATATGTAAATGTTTATTTTCTATTTATTTTTTTACCGTAT
Source organism: Pholcus phalangioides (assembly GCF_987345545.1). Lineage (NCBI taxonomy): Eukaryota > Metazoa > Arthropoda > Arachnida > Araneae > Pholcidae > Pholcus > Pholcus phalangioides. The sequence goes on along the minus strand of NW_028301625.1, from coordinate 15,369,108 downwards.
ACTTGTTTACTACTTCTCCAAACGTCAGAATATTAGTTTGTAATATATCTCAGTTTCATGATTTAATTGAGCGGAATTTTTGTTTTTGCGGATTTTTATGGAAATTATTATTTTTTCAATGATGTTTAAGTTAGAGTAATCGTCAATTTTCAGTCCTCTGACGGTCTTTATAATAATGTTTTTCTTAGGAATACTTATGAGTTTACCTCTCTCAATTTATCAGAAAACACCATTGATTTTTCCCCCTATTAGGATATCATAATGATGATATGTATAGTGGAATTATGAAATATATGCACGTATTCGAGAGATGTGGACAGAATAATGTAAAAAACAAATCTATTGAGAACGGAAATGAAATTGAAATGTTTCATGACTTCTCATGTCTTGACGCTGAAGCGAGAAACTTCATATGCGTCGATAACGACATTATAAGTTACAAAACTACAATATATTGCAAATGAGAAAGTTTTTCAGTAGCACGAATATTGCATATGTATAAATATATATATATATGTGTGTGTGTAGTCAGCTACCAACTAAATGCTGAAATATTGAATAACTGACGCAGGTGGGGGGGGGGGGTAAAAAAAACAGTAAATGAACGAACTAGTAGTAACATGCTGTACATCGAATGCACGCTTTCTGAAAGGAACAAAGGGCGTTCGTATTTGAGACCCTCATTAATGTCGTTGAGCACGCGACAGGTACCTGGTGATGGCACCGCTCTTGCAATGACATACTTAGTGTCTTGACCAGGAAAACACAATGAAATATTGATTAATTTCCGGGATAAGTATTTCACGAGAACTAATGAAGCACGTCAAGTCAGCATCCACGCACGTTGTTAAGGATACAAATGACCATATACAAGCTTTGGTACCATACTCATCTCTTTTAGTGCACTAACCATCGACGGAAGCCTTTCTATTGTTGCAGTAGCTGACTACCCCTCCAGGAATGAGAAGAATCGATCGCAGTAGCTTTGGTTCATGTAACTTTCTCGGTTCTCTGTGGTAGCCGAGTCTATTCAAAATTCTGTAAAGGCAGGTTCACCATGAAGATCTTTGAGAGTATGTTTGTCATTTACAAACACTATAAACATTCATTCTAGAAAATCGTGCTTATGGAATCTTTACAGCATATAATACGACAGATATCCAGATCGTCATTGAAAATAATAGTTGGGTTCTTTTGAGAACAAAATGATATGATTATTTCTTAAAATCCATAGATAGATAATTACGATAGATAAATTATGAATATGTTTTGGATAAGACAATACAGTAAAAGTTTCTCTAACATGGACACTGCCCCGGACACTTAAACGGACACTTTTCTAATCCTTTGTAAGGCGAATACTAATTTATTAATTTTTCGTCATAAAACGAGATTTTATCATATTCAACTAAGATTACCTTTAATCCCAAGCTCGTGTTGGTAAATATGATGAATCGCCAACTTATTACTTAATTAATTGAACATAACTATGGTCCAGGATAGTCAATTCGATTGGCAATGTTGGTTTTATTTATTGATACGTGTGAAGAAAGAAAACATTACAGGACTAATATCTTTGTTATGAATGTTTTTATCTTGTTTTCTCACTTAATTTTATTTTATTGCAAAATATATGTGCTGCGCACGAATCATGTACAGGTATAAATAATTAATTGTTTTGATGAAGAGAAGAGAGGCTATAAATTTTCCATATTTTTCAGACTTTCTAACTTATTTGGGAATTTTGCCCAATCGCCGGTAAAAATGATAAAAAAAATGTAGTGAAATTTAATCAAACTTTCTTTATTGAGACAACTGGTGATTATGCATAACCACCGGTGTATCACTTTTACCATAACATATACCATTTAACATTTAAATGTATAGGAACCGATTGTGACCGAAGCCACATGTCGTATAAATGTGAAAGTCGTATAAACGAGGTTCCACTGTATATCCCACCTTCCCGTTTTCAGACAAAATTTTTGGTCCGTTATCGAGAGGTGGTTCTACTGTATTGACCAAAATCCCACGATGCCGTGACGGTTTTCTTCTTTGCAACTGAAGTATGCATGCAGTATAACATCTCATCAGTCATTCAACATGAAACAATATTTTTAGAGTCATCAAATATCCATAAATTGTATAAATTTACGGATGTTTTGTCGCGCGACAAACTTATTAATGTCCTTTTCAACTAACCTGATTTTATTTTTTTCTGTCTTATTGAATTCGAAAAGTGAAAAATTCGTTGAAATGAACATTTATATCGAATTAGAATCTGTTTCCCGAGATGTCAAACTGAATGTAATTATTTAATATCATAAATCGAATAACAACTCATAAAATGAAATTCTAACAGTATTTTCCGATTCCAAGAAATTTTAAAAATCTTCTTAACTGAAATCTCTCATACGATTCAATCCGACTGTTGTTATTCTTGTTCCTAATTAACAAAACTTACGCTAAAACAATACTACTACTTACCACCGCATTTTGCACAATTCATTCCGAAAATTGCTGTTTGTCTAAACGATTAACTTGTTACTCGTAAAAGCTCAGCTCCACGAAAATTCCTCTAAAACTGACGAAAATTCCATCTTCGTCAAAAATGGTCGACTAGTGCCACACATTCACTAGCGTCAAAGCTGAGGCGCGTAATAAATATTAATTTGACAGTTTTTGACACTTAATTTATGAGTTATGTAGAGGGATATGCATAGATAATTACCACATCCTCCGGGAATCGCCAAATACCACCCGAGACTGTAATAAATTATATCTCGGATATTTTATTTAAAATTTCGTGTCGAAGTTTAATTTGAACAAAATCTTTTTATTCTCTTAAGATACACTTCATATCACTTTCTTTTCTGTTTTATCATCGAAAACATCTTTTCCATCTCTTCCTTCCTCATTTTTTGTCAAACGGCACCTGTTTGCGTCTAAAGTGCCACAAAAAGATAGTGATCTTGTCTCCCTTCACTCTTTATTTCATTATTGCCATTTTTATATATATATATATATATATATTGTCAGCATCATTCTTATCCTCGATGGCATATTTTGTGTTCCGGAGATTAATCTTGAAAGAAATAAAACAGTCATACTACATTCTCCTTAGCATTTGATAAAAATTTGGAAAAAAAACAAAAAACATATAAAATAGAATTTCAAAATAAATAATAAAAAAAAAAGAGGAGCATACAGGGTGCAACTTAATTTAGCAAAAGCCACGTGACAGCATCTCTTTTGACAGAAATTCTCTCTTTTTCGATTAAATGTGATACCCCTAGTTTAAAGAGGAAGGGAAAAATATATATATCTACATACATGATATATAAGGAAAGTAAAATAATAATAATAAAAAAAATTATTTGAATGAAAATGCTTTTTTTAAAAAAAAAAAATGACTGGGGTGAGTGGAACCATTCAAGGGAGTTGTTCCTGCTCCAAATTGTTCGGTGACAGCGGGATTCAATTTATGCTTTCTTTCTTGCTGGGGCGAACTGAGTTGATGGGCAGAATATGGCGGCAAGTTGCTAGGCAACAACCTGCGTCGACGCTAATGACTGTTGCTTAGCAACTCACGGTCGGTCGCAAGTCGCAACCACGCGCTACCCCGGTCTCGCTCTCTTTTATAGTACAGTATATACTGTGTGTATATTCTTTCATTTAAAGAAATCGCTTTTTTTTGGGGTCTATATGTACCCTACGACGTGCCTTTGAGCAATTTTTAATCACACTGAAATTGATTTTTTTTTAAATCTCATCGCGTAACAAGTAAAAACTACGATATTTATTAGATCGATTAAAAATGTTTGCATTTGCGGTAAAAATTATAAATTAGATGTTGCTTGTTATACAACATATACAGGGTGTCCTGTAGGTGCTGATGCTGCCTATATCTCATCAACCGTCTGTGGTAGAGATATGATTCCAATTTAAAAAATGCTCAAAAATCGTTCAAAAATCATAAAATGTGTCGCAAAATAAAACATCGAAATTTTCATACGGTCCCCCGCCCTGTTCTCTGTCTCCCAATTAAAAAGTTTGTTGTCCTGAATATTCCACGAACTTTTGTCGTTATAACCGAGAGGTCTTTATAACCAAGGTTGACGTTTGCAAGACCTTTTTCCACGAAAAATATAATAGGATGTTATCAAATGCTTTGCACGTGATGTTTTGGCGACAATATTTGATCAAGAAGTATACGAGAAATTGAGATCATAAATTTGAGACTTCGCCAAAAGTAATGCCAGTAGAAGTAACAATCACTAGATATTGCTTAGAAACAACTCTTGGTGACGAATATAGTGATACAGCAAATCTGCAGTGATTTCAAATATACAGGGTGCATAGGTAACAGGGTATATGGTAGTTTACTGGAGAACCGCATACTTCCAATTAGAAAAAAGTATCCAAATAATGTGCAGTATAGTACTCAGATATGCCATTCATGTTGCAAGGGGTTGAATAGTTATTAAAATAAAAGTGTTAATTTTTTATACGGACAATCTGTGCTCAAGAACTGTTAGGCAACAACTTTTCCATGGAAACAATTCCATGTTTCTAAGTGCAATATTCGTTAAGATATTTGAATTCAAAAACCGAAGAAAAGTTATGAAAGAACAGCAAGTCTTTGAGATTAAGAGGCATATTTCTCTTTGGAAGTATGCCGCTAGGATCATCGGTTAGAATGTGCGGTAGCTCAGGTCGATATAAGATACTCGCCTAAATTACCAAAGGATGTTTAGAGGTGTCGCGAGTTCGATACCCGGTTCGTCCTTGTTAGAAACGTTCCTGACACGGGGTGCAACAAAAACGGTGACATGACAACAGGAAAAGATTGCTACCGCAGGGAGTCACATACCGAGAGGTTAGCGCACCAACCTCTCGGTGAGTATAAAAAAGGCTGCCGTGTGTTCGGAATCGGCAATAAAATGTAGTTCCCGGTATAATTATCCCAGGTGTGCAGAGAATGACTGTGGTGCGACAAAAATGATCAAATGATCAACGGTTCGGCAGTAAAATGTGGTGACAGCTGTTAGCTATGCACCCTGTATATACATACGTATGCGATGGGAAATCGATAAAGGTAGACAACACAAAGGAGCATGGAAAGATGTATATTAGGCATCATAAGGAGAAACAGAAAACGAATCACTTGGATAAGAAGCCACACAAAAATGCACGATATCATGGAAAGAATTAAACGTTCAAAATGGAAATGGGCTTGACTTATTGCCAGAAAACAGGACAAAAGATGGACCACAAGTACTCTGGGTTGATACCCCTGTGGTGTTAAACGTCCGAGAAGACGTCCCCTAACAACATGGACAGACGAAATCCGAAAAGCGGCTGAGGTCAACTGGATGACAAAAGCATCAGACAGAGTAAAATGGAAAAATTTAGAGGAAACCTTCATTCAAAAGTGGATTGGAAATGCTGACGTTAAAAAAATAACGTTAAAAATGACATGTTTCCATTAGTGAGTGGAAAGTGACACGTTTGACTATTGTGCACAGGAAAATAATGACCGACAAGCTTTTGATGTTTTTATTGATGAATGCCTATCGGGCGTTTAGAAATGAGTCAAACGCATTAGATCCAAAAGTTTTTTTTTTAACGTTTTAGTTTGCGTGGAATTCTTGACTGTTACGACTGTTACACTGAACTAAAACATTTATGGATATTTCTCTAATGTACATATTTTTATATTTGTCCAATATGCATGGGCGGAGATACGGGGGGGGGGTCCCCAGCATCAAAGGTGAAGTCGACTGATCTAACGTATATATGTATAGATGAATTGACGTCATCATCATCGTGCCCCCCCCCCCAGCAATAATGACCATGCCCTCCCACACTCCCAAGTCAATTCCGCCTATGGTCCAATGTAACGTTATCGAGCATTTGATACCGTGAAAATTCTTACGGAATACGAGTTGGACACACAAGCAATAGAATTAAGAGGTGTCCCATATTGTTATTTCTGTTCAATTGAATAGATTTTTGTAAACTGGAAATCTATGGTCATTTTCAAGCAAGATAAGGTTTCACGTTAATAACAAGAATACCAATTTTTTGCAACACAAAACTGTTCACGTCCATTTAAGGATTATAAGTATTTTCATTACACACAGATTACAGATTTTTTAGAAACTATGATAGTTGTGGAGGGCTTGGATCTTATAGCCATTACAGAATCTTGGGCAAACGATAGGGATGAATCTTTCTTACACATCTCAGGATACGATACTTTTTTGAGAAATAGATCTGATAGGAAAGGGGGTGGAGTGTTGATATACGTGAAATCCTGTTTGAAGGCTAGAGAGTGTAATGTTAGAGAAAATGTTAGAGTGAATGGCTAGAGAAGTGATATTGAAACCATATGGGTTGAACTTGAGAACAAAAGACGTCATAAACTTATTGTTGGGGTTTGTTACAATCCACCGAATAGGGATCAAACCTACATCGCCAAATTGCATGATGAAATTTCCTACATGTGTAAGCGATAGAGGGTTCTCATACTAGGGGATTTCAATTACCCAGGTATTGATTGGGAGAACTAGACTGGAATCATTATGAAAGAGACTTTCTTAAGTTGGTGCTCGAAAATTTTTTGTATCAGCATGTATCAGAAGCCACTAGGGGTACTGCTATTTTGGATTTAGTGCTTACTAGTTCTGAGGATCTAGTTGAACATGTTTCAGTGGGGAAGAGTTTTCTTCCAGTGATCATCGTATCGTCAGATTTCACTGTAACTTTTCCTCGGGTAAGGTTGATAACAAAAGACTGGTTCCTTGTTTTCGGAGAACTAACTTTGATGTTTTGAGAAGAAGGTTAGCGGAAGTTTTCAAAGACCGGTTGGAATCAGTAGGGGTGGTAAGTCAATGGGAAGAATTTAGTACGAAGCTGTCCTCTGTTTTGCACGACGTCATACCCTTTGTTCGAAAAAAGCGTCTTTGTACATCGCACCCTCTATGGTTCACGGATAGCGTGCGGAACCTTTATCTTGAAAAGAAAAGAGCATTCAGAGAGTATAAAAGTGGACGAGGTGACCTATCATTGTTTATTGATAAAATAAGACTGTTGAAGAAAGGGATAAGGGATAGTAAAAAGGAAGTTGAATCTAGGTTGGCAGATAACATTGGCTCTGACCCAAAATCATTTTTTCGATACGTCAATAATGTATGTAAGGGGACAGACAGTTGGCCCCCTCTCGATAGGAGGCTCTAGAGTAGAGAGCAATGTAGTCATGTGTAGTGCTTTCAATGACTTTTTCGCGTCGGTTTTCCCTCAACGATATTCAAGTAGAAGACGTGGAGGTCCTAAATCTTCTAGGAAATGTATGTGCAAGCAAAGCACCAGGACCAGATGATAATTATCCCAGGGTCTATCCCCTGAGATTACACTATGAAAGTTTGGCAAAAGGTGTTTAAAAAAAAAAATTGAGAAAAACAACCAATAAGCCTATTTACCGATAGGCTTATTGGCTGCATTTTTCAGTTTTATAAAAGGAATTTTCTAAAACTTTTATAGTGTAATCACGGCTTTCGTTTGAAAACGAAATCCTTAAATTTGCGTTTTCTGAAGATTTGTGTTTCTTTTTTTGGCTTCATTTCATGAAAACTTGATCTCAAACATTTTTCAAAATATCTCCATGAAACTTTCTCACCGTATTCTAAACAGCTCTCCCAAAAAGTTATCATATTCTAAAACTCTTAGTTTATTACACAGATCAATGTCATAATAACAATCTGTGTGAAGAACATGTTGACACAAGCAGTAGTTTTAGTGTACAATGTGTCTAGCAGAAGTACTGAAAACACATGTTAATTTTACACATAAAATTGGCAATCAATTTTTTTTTATAAAAATATTCATGAAATAACATTTATTTTCCTAATTTTATCCAAAACCAAAACCACATTTATTTTATCTAAAATGACCTTTTTTTTAAAAAAATGTTACCCCGAAGGCAGACAGTCACCGTTAACTTTTCATGAGTGTCATATATTTGAGGTTTTTCTACCATTACTATGGATATCTTTGTTAGAATAAATGCTAGACATTCGATGCACACATGTTTAGTGGCAACGTTATTTACTACGCTGCACACACACGTGCTTGATCTTTTAATTGAGAATCTCTGGTATGGCTTTGAGTTGGGGAGGGGGTGTATTGATCTCATAGATGGCCGGTGATTAACTGAATCGAGCTGCTATCACAAGATCTGCGGTGGATGAGGTTGCCTACCTCCAAACCATCGATTGCCGAACAGCAATTAAGTGATCGTGTTCCTTCTTATTCTTTCTAGGAGCCATTACTGTCTATTAGGAAATGATGACCGTTGCAGACTCTTATCGCGTCTTTTCCATCAGGTTGCTTTTGGATGCTTCTCATATACTTATAGATATCCCATCTTATCATCGAGATAAAATCCAATGATGTTTTTTTTTGTTCTGTTTTGATTATTCTTCGCGTTTATATCGTATGAAACTGCATGTCCGCCATGAGGTAATCAATACAAGCAGGGATACTTGAGAATCCAGAGAAAGTACAGAATGTAATTTATTTATTTCTGAAAATATTTCGGCACATGCAAAAGTGCAAAAGTTTCGCCGTTTTAAGCTGAGAGGAGAAATTTATTGTAAATGAACCCGGGCGCGGTAGCTCAGGTCGATAAAATACTCGCCCAAAGTACCGAAGGATGTTTAGAGGTGTCGCGAGTTCGATACCCGGTTCGTCCTTGTCAGAAAACTTCCCTGACACAGGGGTACAACAAAAATGGCGAAATGACCGCAGAAAAAATTGCTACAGCAGGGAGTCTCCCATCGAGGGGTTAGCGTACCAACCTCTCAACGAGTATAAAAAACAAGTCTGCCGTTCGGAATCGCCAATAAATTGGAGGTCCCGGTCTAATTAGCCCTCGTGTTCAGAAAATGACTAAAATGATTAAATGAACCCCAAAACAATAATTCAAAAAAGATTGTCTATCACTCTATTCTGTCATTTTCCCACACTATAACCGGATCGACATCCACAGTGCTACAGAGCTTCCACCCACAAAAAACCGGTTTCGAAGTGTGGCTAGCACAGCGCGGGCTTTTTTAATGGTTGATTTTGCTTATCCATCCCGTTAAAACTGGTTTTGTGCAGCTCAGAATCGCGTAGTGCAGCAGATGTAACCCCGGCTTTATTAGATAGCGGACTCTGGTTTAGAATATACGACAATCAAACTTTCGGCATCCAACTATAATCACCTGCAGCTGAGTTGAAGAAAATTGTATAGAGTGAAACAGGTTAAGTCTGAAGGTGCAATGTCTTGAGAATAAGCCAGATGTCGCAAAACCACCCCTTACTAGTAGTGGCCCTGGGATTGACCACAAAAATAATGATTGACGGAAAATGTATTTTGTTCCTCCCGCGCGTTTGTTTGAACTGTTCTAATCAACTGCTCATTTGCTATAACTCTTGTACAGCCGCTATGATGGTCGAGTGGTCATAGTGACGGATTCGCATCGCGAGTACCCGGGTTCGAACCCCATCGGCGCCAGAGTGGTGGTCGGCTGAAGTTGGTTTTCTGTGGTTCCCAACTTCAAGGCGCGAATGCGAGCCGATCTCCCCTTTAAAAAGTCTCGCCACAGAGGACAACAGACCTACAAACAGTACAGATGTTATTCAATCATAACACATCACTCACATCCCTTCTGAAATATAGATGGCAGCACTGAAAAATCAAACACAACACTACATATGCACTCAGACTGTCAGCTACACACACAGTTACACTTCCGGCATAACTCACTAGGTAGTAAATAGCCCATAGATGGTGATAGACCTGAGTTGTGCTCGGTTTGAAAGAAAGAAAACCTCCTGTACAACGTATATATATTCTGCCATTAGCCTAACTCGGCTTTGGGAAATTTGAAAACTACTTTTGGATATGTAAATGCTGCCTAACAAAAACAAAATTAACCATGAAACCAATTAGGAGTAAGAAAAGCTGTTACGTACCTTAAAATTGGATTTTTTTAATTTGTCACATCTACGGGGCTCAATTTGTCCTGTACGCCTATTTATATGGCCACTACTACTCAGTTCGCTTCTATAAGGCTTAATTTTGTGATAGCACTGACATGATATCTGGCATTGTCACGTAACAAAATCACAGGTTAGCCTTACCTGTCAATATGTGTTTTCTCTCGATTTTAGTTTTTAGTTTCGTCCACTGATCGAAGTGCAGTTATTGTTAATAATTCGAAATGAAGCGCACCGTATTTCTCCAAGCACCCCACTTTTTTTGCTTCTGTCCTGTCTTACAGGGGCTTTTGATGGTTTTCCTGAATCCAACGAACACTCCTCAACCTGGGTTGTGGGTTGAGGAGTAAATTAATAGATTAATTTTCCATAGCCAGAAATTACTTCCTTAAAAAAATTCTTCAATTGAAACGGCTGTTTTAAGCTGAGAGGAGGAATTTATTATAAATGAATCCGGGCGCGGTAGCCCAGGCCGATAAGATACTCGCCTAAAGTACCAAAGGATGTTTAGAGGTGTCGCGAGTTCGATACCCGGTTCGTCCTTGCCAGAAAACTTTCCTGACACAGGGCCACAACTGAAATGGTGACATTACCGCAGGAAGTCCCCATCGAGAGGTTAGCGCACCAACCTCTCGATGAGTATAAAAACAAGCTTGCCGTTCGGAATCGGCAATAAATTGTAGGTCCCGGTCTATTTAGCCCTCGTGTGCAGAAAACGACCGTGGTGTGACAAGACAAAAATGATCAAATGAATATATTATATATACAGTAAAACCTCATTGATTCGTCACTCCCGTTATCGAGAAATTATGATAGCTTAATAGGAGTGACGATTTAAGCGAAATGCCGTTAGTTTTTATGTGAAATATTATGAAAATCGTATAGTTTTTAAATAATTTAAAATTCATTAAAATATGAATTGAAATTATAATAATTAACAAAATTTTAGATTACAATAGAATAAAATCGATTAATTCTTTTTTTAAAATCTTTTTTGAGCTTTTAGTAGTTTACTTGTTATGATAAAATACACTGGTACACTTATCAGTAATTCATGATACAAATACAAGTTAAATTTAAACACGGGACCCAATTTTGACTTTCGTGGGGTCCTGGGCAGGGCAAACCAGACACTAGAAGGCCTCAACTTGGGAAAAAATGTCTGGTTTTTCAACAAAGACATTTTGTTCAAATTTGAAGCCCTAAATTTGTGAGGGCCCATGCAAAAATTACATCCAGCTCGAATGGCCCCTAATGTTTTAAGAACTTCTGTTTTTTTTCAATCGGCAAATGAACTTCTTCAGTGTAACTTTCGTCACTTGAGCTGTTCCGTTTCGGAACATAAGGCTTCTACAGTCACTTTTGAACATATGACAATTCTGTTGTCAAGGTCTTTCTTCAAAGAAAACCATAGAAATCGCCTGTTTCGCTCGCTCAAACTTTTTCATAGTGACGAGTTAACCGAAATTAGCGACGAATAAACGAGGGTTTAATAACATTATTATCTATGAAAGATAGACGGGACCTAAGAATAATGACGACTTAACCGGGGTGGCGACATATTGGGGTGACGACTTATCGAGGTTTTACTGTATTATTGTTACGGCGGTGATCTTTCAGTTAGAAATTCCTTGGAATATGGACTGGGTCACCGTTCGGTTAGAATGTGTTATTGTTATAGCCGAGATGACGTTACAACCGAATCGTTATAACCGCGCGAGTTTGACTATAACTATCTAAAAACCTTTCAGGTTTGAAGCATAACAAATGCAATATAAGAAGTTTATTTACTCGCATATGATCGTGGCACACAACGAGTCGCATGCTTCATTTAATGTGTTGGATGAATGACACTTTAAACTTGCAAGAACCGAGTATAAAAGGGAGGCTGATACACGAAGCTAAGAAAAGAAGTCGAGCTGTGGTCGTAGCTTGTTACTTACGTTCATGGGCTACGTATTAGCTTTCATTTGAGAAGTTCTTCTCGCCTACGAGCTTATGATTAAAGGAGGATGTGAGAAGGTAAAAGGCGGTGAGAAGCCGAAACTGGTGAAGGGAAATCTCTTAGCCTGTGTGCGTTTCGTATCGACTGAGCCGCACCTCATAAATCACCTTTAAGTGATCTATAAAAGCCAAGCAACCGCTGTAATCGTTGCCATGGAGTGCGTTCTTCGCAGTTAAGCAGCCAGTGGCGTAAAGAGTCGATTTTTGCTTTGGATGAAGCTAGCAATCCTCCACCGAAAGAATAATTTATGAACGTCAAAGGAAAGCATTTAGTCCCCGTGAAAGATTGCACGCCACAGCCAAGAAAATAACGCGACCAGAACAAAAAAAAACAAAAAACTGTTATATAAGATATAAGAAAAAGAAATGGTTTTTTAAGGCTATAGAGAGAGAGAGAGAGAGAGAGAGAGAGAGAGAGAGAGAGTGCATACAACCTTGTTTCTTGGGTCCCAGGGCATATCAGCTTCAGTTTATTCTTTATTTCATCAGAAGCCACTTTTTTTTTTATCTTGGTTCTTGGAGTTTCTTTCACGAGGAGAATCCACGGCCATAACCCATTTTTGTTATAACATAATCGAAATTGAATGAAAGGTTACCTAAGAAATACATTTACGATGAAAAATGGCAACTTTTTTTTTATATTGCACCATAGCATATGCTTAGATCATGAATTTCCAACTAGGGTTCTGTGAGAGATTTTTTCGTGTTACGCAGTATCAAATGTGTCAGGGTACCCTTATATGAAAATTCCACAACCCAGAGAGCTTGTGAATGTAAAAAAAATTATTGTTATTACAGATAAATTAGCTATTCTTTATTTTGGATTTTGACAAAATAGTGTCACCAAAAAAATAAAAAATAAAATAAAAAATAGACCATTTTTGGACAACTGAACAACTGAAAAACAGTAATTTCAGTACAGTCGGCCCTCGATATTTGCGGTTTTCGTATTCACGTTTTCTTTCCAGTTTTCTAGAAAACATTGTTGCGTGTGATGATAATTCTTATATCGGAACAAAATATAAGTTATACGTGTTAAATAAACGTTTAAAAAAATTCTCCTAAAGGGTTTTCTAGTGATAGTGAAAATGTTTCTATAAGACTGTTGTTTAAACGTTTTTGAAAAACACAGTGAAAAACTTGCAAGAAAAAATCGAAATATTGACAAAGGTTATCGTCGTTGCTGCGATTTCTTGTTATTTCGGCATCAATAATGATGTCGAATCCCGTTATAACGAACTGGGACTGAAGAAAACACTTCATTATAATCGGAATTTCCGATTTCATGAATTTTAACATAATCCGATTCTAAGGAAAGAATTATTTATTGAAGTTCTAGACAATAAAAAGAATATGAAGTTAAAATTTAAAAATAACACAGAGCAACTCAAATCAATTAGGAATTAAACTATTTTGCATAAGTTTTACTTGATCAATATTTTTGAGGTAAATGATCAGTAATTTTTTTGTACAAGTATTGTGGAAATCGAGGAAACAAGAAAAAAAAATTCCTACCCTTACTCAAACAAATGGTCTCTCTCTCTCTAAAAGGTTCTCTTGATCTGGCAAATACTATGAGTTTCCAAACAAGCTAAGGCTTCAGTTGCTGTGTAGACACCGATTATGAAATTTTGCTATGTTAATTAAATTCTTTTTTTTTTTCCCTTTCTGACTATCGTTTCCATTCTGCGAGCAAATTTCCTCCGTGTTTCACTAGTCACTTGTTTCTAGCTAGTGTGAAACTAAAAACTACTAAACTACTAATACTACTAAACGTGTTCCTAGCGTAACTTGACGGACATTTTTTGAATTTTTTCCCTTCGCCAAACAAAATTCAATTGCTTCAGGGATATTCATGTAAATTTTCAAGCCATTCTGATCAGTGGTTCTAATTTTACAAAGTTTTTTTGAAATTGCAAATTTATTATAATCACTCTACATGTTTTTTTTCAATTTCAGAAACTTATTTTCGTATTTTTTATAACGGTTTTTTCATTTCATAATATCGGAATTGGTTTTGTATTGTTGATATATAATCTTATCTGGGGATTATAAAAGTTTTCATTACAACGAGATTTTTGTTATAACGATATTCGTTTAAATGGAAATTGACTGCATCACATAAGAGAACAACTTACTTAAAACATTAATGTAAAGAGTAATCTGTTTAAAATTTAATTTCTACCTTATTTTGAAACAATAAAAGGTTTTTTGAAATAATTAACTAAATTGGAAATTCCTTGAAGGTTTTTCTCTTCGTTAAAGAATCTTTTTAAGCTATTTTTTACCTTTCAACGCACCGGAGCGTATTAGTGAAAGTATTAATCCTACCATAATTGTGTGTGAGTGTGTTTTTTTATAGCGCCAATTTTTTTTTTGGTGTTTTTTCATTTCCTTTCTTACAGCGTATAGAAAAATATGCATAAAGGTTCACAGTACCGCTTTCTTCTCGTCTATACCATAACGATTAAAAAAATCCTCACCTTTGACAAGACGTACAAATATTTCAAAAACATTATAATGAGACTAGCACATAACTATATATTTTGAACCCACTCCCCCCATCACCTTTCTGTCACTGTACGAATTGAGCTTTATGTTAATTAACTCATCGCCATAATTGTTCACCACCCATCACCAACGAAACGTTGAGGAAAAAGAAACGGGATTAAAGTCCCTTCAACAATATGCATCACGGATACATAAAAAAGCCCCCAATTATAGTAATTAGTGGACTCTAATGAGCATGTCTGAGCTATTCTAATTGGCAAGGAATTCGATCCTGCCAAGGCTTTTGGCCCCTCGACTACTCCACCCTCAACGGGTCAAACATGCTGTGGTTGGCTCTCCTTTCATGCGTATACAACCAACAACAACCCATGGCCTAGTCTTTCTCTCCCAGAGGGTGGAAAAACGCTTACTAAAATAAGCCGCCAAGTTAAAAAGAATAGGGGGTTTATACTTGAATTTCCACAAACTATCTTTATGGACAGTAGTTCCGAAACTTTTAAGATTCGAGTAGGGTAGACCGGGGCAGATTTACACACTTTTTAAACTATTGTTTTTCTACTTTTAGCCATTTCAGAAACTTTCTCATTTTTATTACTAATTAATTAGTTAGGCCTTAAGATATATGGTGCATAATTTCATGCACCTTAAATTACTCAATTTTTTCAATTAAATTATTTTCTTTACCATGATGTCACCTGTGTAAATATGAGGTTTATTGTGAATAAAATTCAACAAATGAAACCCAAAGAAACCTAGTTTATTTCAAAAGTGCGTATTACGATTACAAAACATTAATTATGGTGAATCCTCATCTGTTTCGAATTCACTCTTACACTTTATACAAACAAAAAATTTTGAATTCCCTGTAGTAATACAGTACTAGTGTGCCCACCTCTTATATTGGGTGCATTGTGCCCAATGTTCGCCAGGTCTTGAATTTTTGCATGGTCTTAAACAGTAAATGCACACATCGTCATGCTTTTCATCAGAGTCAAATGTTTGATTGGTTTTTTTGTTTCTTTTTGCGCTCAACATTTCCTACTTGTTCATTTGCTTCAACATTTCCTTTCTGCGCTGCGCTGTCCTGCGTTCCAGAAGAAACCAGATGTTGGTTCCAGCTGCCACTGCAGTCTTCGTTGTCGCCCCCAAAGTATTCATAGGTCCTGGCTCTTCCTTCACATCATCTGAAGGTCCAGCCTCCTCACCCAAGCTCTTAGCAGACACTGGTTCCGATACCAAAGTTTCTAAATTTTATACAGACTTCCCTGGTCGTGGTGCTGAGGAAAATGTCTCAGCGTCGCATCTTTTGGAACATTGGCACCTTCTTCTAGGGCATTGAATTTTTTACAATAATTAGAAAGTGTTTTGAAGAAGAAATCGAAACCAAAAGCAGCAGCTGCCTTTCTCAGAGATTTTCCACTTCTTACATTTTCGACTGCTATCTTCATCACGTCTGGGTCAATATTTTGACTTCTATTAGTTTTCCCTTTGTAATTCCGAACCATTGTTAATCTGGAAAAAAAAACTACAATGATTAAAAACTAACAATAGTAGGCCTACAGAATATTATTACAAAGAGGGCAGGTTTATACAGACACGGGACAGATTTACATAGTGTGTAAATCTATCCCGTGTGTTATGTGTAAACTCGCCCCATCGCCATTCTTTTGTTATAACTCAGCGCGTAAGCTTTATTCATAAGTCAAATAATCAATTAAATAGCTTATAAAATAACCGCAAAACAACAATCTAAAAGGATAATCCATAATAAGTTATACTTTTCTAACAGTACGAGCTCTATTAAAGCCAATAAATAAGGGTAAAAATTTATTTACCTGGTAAAAAAACAGTAAAAGTTGTCCACTTCACAGCCTGCTCTAGTGATTGACTCCAGACTGGCGTGAGTGCAAATGGCGTCCGAGGCGATTCTCCTCACTCAACTGGTGGCGTGCTCTGACAAACGGTATGTGAAATATATAGCAGTGTGTAAACGTGCCCCTGTACCAAACTTGCCTCGGTCTACCCTACTCCTATAAATGCGTGGGAGACTTGCGTACCCCTGGATATACGTAAGGGATGTGCATTGCGTAGCCCTAGAGATATGTATAAAACGCCTGCTTACTTCTAGAAATGAGCAGGTGTGCGTACCCATTGAGAGATATGTAGGAGGCTTACATGTATATCTCGAAATGCATCATGCTTGCTTACCTCCTAGACATGCGTGGGATGCTTGCTTACCTCTGTAAATAAGTATAGGAGTCTTGCGTATTGCGTATCTCTAGATATGCGTAAGAGAAGTGAATTGTGTAGCCCTAGAAATTTAAAGCAGACTTAGAAATGCATATAGTTGTGCGTACCTATTGAAATATGTAGGAGGATTATATATCCCTCAATTGGACAATTGGTCTTTTAATTACGGACGCCCTGTATATATATATAATTGATTTTCTCTCTGTATGTGTGTGTGTGTTTTCTCTATACAAATCTACAATTTTAGACTGATCGTCACCAAATTTTGCATTTATACCAAATGGAACCCGACTTGAACGATAGGCTACTTTAAAAGTTCGTCAGAGATGGGCAAATACGCGAAATGGGCAAAACACTGTCAGGCAACAATGGTTCATGGGCCTCAACAATCACTTTCGGAATGTTTAGTTTGGTTATCGTGGTTCACTAGCAATGCGTTTCGGACATGCATATGCTTTTACAATGGTTTGTCACTTCTTTAATGCTGCCAGTGTTATGCGTGATAGTTCATTAATTTTTATAATGGTTTGTCACTTTTTCAATCTTCCCAGTAATTGAAGAAAACCCGGGCAGCACCGGGCATTATAGCTAGTTATTGCTAAAATTCTAAAAGCGCGGGGAAATGAAGGGCTGCTACAAATGACGGTAAATAAAAATATATCTCACGGAAATAACGTTCATCATTACCGTATTTCATTGAAAAAAACAAATTAAAATTGGGGTCTTTTTTTCAATACGTTGCCGTAACCAGGCAAAATCAATCACCAGTTGTTGATAAAATTGCTGAAAAATTACCGATGATTGGAAAATGAAGGACTTGCAATGAATTGAAATGTATTTCGGGAAAGAAATGTTGAACAATACGTAATTTAGGATTTAATAAATTATTAGCTACAATTATCACACATACCAACATAATTTATAAGTTTTGAAAACTATTTCTATTTATGATTTTAGTAAATATTATAAATTAAAATAAAAAAAATCATTGAAAAACCGGGATAGTTGTATAAAGAAAGTCAAAACCACAGAAAATTTGGGAAAATAACATAATATCTCGTAAAAAATACGAGGCGTATAGTCACTCCACTTAGTCCATCGAATTATTTCTGAGATATTTCTGGTCCATGGGTACAGAAAGGTTGAGAAACGCTCTATAGAGAGTTGCAAATAGCAATTCTATGGTATTGAGCTCTATACCGCTAGCCGCTGTGGTGGTCGAGTGGTTATAGTGACGGACTCGCGATGCGAGGATCCGGGTTCGAACCCCACAGTGGTGGTCGGCTGAAGTTGGTTTTCTGTGGTTCCCAACTTCAACGCGCAAATGCGAGCTGATTTCCCCGTTAAAAAAGTCTCGCCACAGAGAGCAACAGTCCTACAACGATAAATCATTCAATCATAACACTTCACTCATAGTTTGAAAAACTGGTGGCAGATGGCAGCACTACACATAACAAGCATTACAGAGAAACAAAAAACTTCACGTCACGTTTCACTACACGTACACGCACATTCCCGCATGTTCGTTGGGGGTCCGTGCCTGGTCCAGAGTTCGATCATATTTATATAACTTTCGATGTTCATTATAAATTTAGTTTTGATTAAATTCAATTTGATAAGTAGAAACAGTCTCTCTCTTGGATGAGGGTAGGGGCTTTGGACAATACAGAGGGCCACGAAAAGTAATATTGTCCAAGGGGAGGGAGTAATAGGCTGTAAAAGGTTGAGAAACACTGACCTATATAGAAACACAGTTTTTTGTATCACGCCAAACTCTAACTTCGACAGCCCTTCAGAATTCGGCTTTCAATTGCAGATACCATTAAAATAGAACCTTGTATGAAAAGAATGACCATTACATAAATATTGTACATACTTACATAATACTTGTTTGAGGCCACGACGACTACCACAGACACACGTTATTCTACCTCAGTTAAAAACAAATTTATCAGTTACAATGAATCACACAATAAAAAAAAAAATCAAAATCCCTAATTTAATTCAAATTAAATAATTGACGAAATTTCAGAAACTCCAACATATCTCTCTCGATAACAATTCTTCTGAAATGCATCTTCTAAAAAAAATATCTGAATACCTGAAGAGTAATGGTGATAAATCCTCGAAATTCATTTAAAAAGCAATTAAATTACATTCATATTACATAACAAATAAATAGGAGGACACAGATATACGGAGTATTTACTTGTGAAAATTGAAACGAATATGAAGAATTTATACGAAATAGGGACTAGATTACGTCGGAAAAACAATTACACGGTGTAAATGAAAAATTTTTTACAACGAGGAATTTTATAAATCGCTCGTAAATCCGTCTGAGAAATAAAAAATACACGGATACAGATCCATTGAAATTTTTTGTATTGAAATTTCAAAAATACTAGAACCGTGGAGAATCTAAGATACCAATCTCTGTAATCTCACATTCAAACGATATCTGCAATATATTTTTTGAATACACTGATCCCGTATGCAATACTTTATTTGCATCTTGAATTCCGCAGTAAAATGTCTCTTCTTTTTGTAGTATCAGAATCGGGGCAAAAAATGAAAAAATACGAGAGATAGGCCTATCGGAACGAGAGAAAATTGTAATAAACATGAGAATCGAAATCCATGTAATAAATACGTATTACAAGGAAATCATAAACATACGCAAACTCTTTTTATGCCACGTGAAAAGAGTTTCTCATATCTTGCATCTCAAAGATTTTGTTTATACTAAAGAGAAGTATACAAGCTGGGAATTTCGTTTATTTCCTTGTTTTCTGGTTCAAAATAGTATTTTTAGGTATATTGAATAATGTATATTATGTATGAATAGAATGGTCAGCTTATGGTATGTTTTTCTGGTATTAAAATCAGGTATATTTTGTGTAGTTTTGTATGTATGTAAGCAAAAACCAAATGGGTATTTTTGTTTTCATTTTTTAAGGTGTGGTGAATCTAAGAGTCCGGTTCTTTTAGTTCCAGAATTTAAATTTTTTTATGGAGAGAAATTTTTTTCAACCTTTTTACAACTGCAGACCGGTGAAAATAGTTGAACAATAACACTGTTCAAGGACCGGTGTAAATGGAAAAAATAACACTGTTTATCAATGAAATTTTTACAAGAAGGGAAGTGCAGATATTTCGGTCTTATATGTAAACGTAAAAATAAGAAAAATCCTCTTTTATAGCTATACTTCTCCGAAGCAATATGAAAATTTATATTTTTTACATATGTTGCGGTAAATGTGAATAAATCCATGAAGAATAACACCTCATCTCAAAAAGATTCAGAAACCATCAAAAAGTGCATTTCGAAAAAAGTGGAAATGTTCCCTTTTGAAAATAAGCGAATTAAATATTAGTTACATTATTATACAATTGATATTTATATATTTTATAAGAACGAATGCTGTAATTCTATTTATGATACTTGCGAGTCGTGTTATGCATAGGCAATAGCAATGTTCCGCTATTGGAGGTGTTTCCTTTGCCGAAAGCTTCCGGTATTTGTCGCGGTCAGATCACGTGTTTTCTTCCGGTCGATTTTCCATAAGAAATTCTCAAAATACGCTTCACGTCATGTTTTTCCATTACAAAATACATTAACGTAATGTGTTTACATAGTTCATGAAAAGCTTGAAAAATGTATAGCTTTTATCATTATACGATATCGTACAGGGTTGGTGAAAATTACATGATACATTAAAAAAAATGTTGGATAGTAAATCAACCGATTGACTTATTAAATTTCGGTTCCCACTAAAATGATCATCATGTGGCGTTGAGTTTTTTTTTTCTAATTTTTTTTAAAAAATGGTTGAAAAATTTACTTACCTACTTCATTGTGTCGTGGGATGTGTCACGGATATATTAAATTTTAATTAAATCAAACATACCCACTGAATACATTCTGACTCTTGGATTGTGCAGCTTCTATAACTCATTCAATTATCAAGCATTTAAACATATTTTGAAAAAAAACATAATTTAATTTTTAAATCATATCATTTTAAACACATTGTATTTTACATTAAAAAAAATTACCTCGTAAGCCACTCAATTTGAAGTTATAATAAAAATTGACAAACACAGGACCAAAAACTATTGCCAGAACCACTCAAAATATTTAAAAAAACCTACACGCACCCACCACCATCCTCTGCTCGTGGAAGCACTCTGTGGCAGGAAACTTGTGTGTATTACATTAAATTAATTTTTAAACTAAATTTCAAAGAAAATCTAATCGGTTCAGCGGAAGAGATCCGTTCCTCCCTACCCTAAAAGTTCCCATCAATCAGTGTGTGGCACACCTAGTTTTAGAGCACTCTGACAGAGATGCTGCTACCTACTAATAGGGATCATGTGGTACTTCTGGAATTTCACCCAAACGTGGAAACGAAACCGCAGAAAGAATGTTCATAATTTGACGGCAGTTACCTACTGAAAAATACATCAGAGTGGTACTGTACATGAACTGGTACCGAAGATAAGAAGTAAAGGCAGGCCGGAACAAAGGAAAAGGTGATGTTCAATTCTATGATTGATTAAAAGAAAATAGAAGTAGGCCTACTTCTAGGGGAAAGTGCACTCACAAAACTATTTTACAGAACTCAACATGACCTATAAAATCTGACACAAAAGGTGCATAATTAATGTTTATAATGATTTGTGAAACAAAACGAGCACATATCAATTTTAGCACCCTGTGTAGTTAGGACCACATCTACACAATACACAACTTTACTCCACCGACTTGCTAACATAGACTTCGGAAGAGTCTCAATCACTGTTGTGATTCTAGGATGATGCTATCGGAAGGTAATGTTTTCAGATTGCATTCCATTGTGATTAGCATCTAGCTGCGAACAAGTATGCCAAAATGAAAACTTGCTCATTTTCAGATCCCCAAAAAATGAGGTTTCCATGAGTCGTTGACCCCCACGTGCAACATTTACACTATTTATATCACTTTTATGTCTTTAGCACCATCTGTGAGTGAAATTTTGAGCTTTTAATCCTAACCGCACTATTTTTACGTTAACTGGTTGATTTTTATTAATTTTCAAAATGTGTCATGAGCTCTTCAGCCACCTTGTACATAGTAATGCAATATTATTTTCACTGGTACAGCGGATCAGGCTGGGAATCCAAGTTCAAGAATCCTTCATAAATAACCCCAGCTATTTCATAAACATCACGTAATCAAAATATTATGTTTCTTTTCCCATAATTAGTAGCCAATTTTTTGTTTATACAAGGTGTCCTGTAAGTCCTAACTCAGCCTTTATGTCATTAACCATTCATCGTTGAGGTATGGTTTCGATTTGAAAATGCTTAAAATCTTTTCAAAAATCGCTCTGTACCAATGAGGTTGTTGGTCAGTTTATGAGGTTCTTTTTACCACCTTTTCTCCAATTTTTGAATTGAAATATCTCAACGTATATTGCAGTTATAAACATGAGATTGTTTTGGGTTCAGAAGAGATAGGGCAACAACTTTCTGATTGGAAGTGTGAAGGCAGAGGGACCGTATAAAAATTTATATTTTTCATTTTCTGACACACTGTATTTCACTCTCAAAACTGGTACAGGGTAATTTCAGAACACATTTTGAGGATTTTTTTTAAATTGTAACCATACCTCTACGACGAACGGTTGAGGAGTTAAAGGCGGAGTTAGGACTTACAGAACACCGTAATGTATGGAGTTTGCACTAAAGAAAAACTTTTTCTTCAAAAAAATTTCTGAATTTAATTAGAAAATTACTAAAAATAATAACGAAATAGTGGTAGCTCGAATTATCAATGTCTTGGTTTTTAGTAATCTAAATTGAGAGTGAAAAAGTATCCGTTGAAAATGCTTCGACTTAAAAGCTTGTAACCGTACGAGAGAAAAGTTATTTTAAAAAACAAAAAGCTCTTGGGTGATGTAAAGAAGTCGAAGCTGACAGCGTTTGTAGTTCTGTACTGTGTTGGTCTCGTAAGCAGAATTGCAGAAATTATGATGCATAGGAGTGGTTCTCAACTTTCAAAAGACCGCGGCACTACTTATTTATTTTTCGTGAGAGCTAAAATACCTCCCGGTCATACACACGAGTAATAGGAAATAAACGGGTAAAAATGAAGTGGTTAACCACACATTCACGGCCCGGTATCGGGCCGCGGCGCGGTTGTCGAGAAACACTGCTGTATAGTATACCGTGTTGATTGTTTTCCCTACAGGTATTAATATTTTGTGGATGTAGAAGGAATTAAAACGATCTCAATTACTTTAGAAAGTTTGCTTCGAGATACGAGTCATCTTCAAAAACGAATTGTGTGCATTCAATACTCTCTGTTCGAAGAAATCGCACAGATTAATGAAAGCCAGCGTTTCTCAACTTTTCTGAACCCTAAAACTATTAAAATATCTGAAACAATTCGTCGGACGACTAATTTACAGCATGAGTAGTCATAAATACACAAGAATAAAATACATATAATATATTGAAATGTCCATATTTTACATGATACTCCTGTATTTTTTGTCGTTCAAACCTTTTCCATGTAATTGTCCCGTTTTTTCAATGAACCTTATTTAAATTTGTAATCTTTACTAAAACTGTAAATGAAGATAATTTTCATAACTTTATAAATAATATTTGAATAATTATGGGCTGGAACTATAAATATTCATCTTACGTATATTTCATGTTTTTTCAATGGTTTTTCTTTGAACACGTTTCAACTCAATGTAATTTCGCTTTATTCCTCGCATATTGAGAATTTATCAGGAATTTCATCAACAATTGGTAATTTTTCTGTATTTGTTAAAGGGAATTTATTAATATTTATTTATTCCTGGAACTTTTTCTCGATGAAATAAAGTCAATCAGTCATGTGATGAATGTTTTTCTCGTAAAATAAATTTGTGGTGGCTGTGGCTGTGATTTGCAGCAGCTCTTTATTCGTCAACCCTTCAACATCTTCAGCAATAATTGGCAAATTTGTCGTAAATTACAATATTTAGCAATATCCATATTTGAAATCGAAATTTCGTGCATTTTTCTCGAAGAGATATAGTAACCTTATAAGTGAAGGTCTAAGTATTTTTGAATCTATAAGAATTATTTAATATTGATTGCAACAATGGAAAAGTTTTTCGAAAAGTTAGAATTAAGTTTTCAAGTCTGCCTGAGGGTCACAGATGTCTCTTGGTTGAGAAACGCTGATTTAAGCAATATTATATTGTCACGATTGAATTTTTAGATAATATTGGAAATATTCATTTATATATACTTACGGGTATATACAAGTAATGCCCTTAAGGAGGGGTCTCATATATATCTTTTAAAATTTTTCCAAATTTTCAAACATTAAGAAATGCATTATTAACAGGCTTACCTTGCGCATGATAAAATAGTATGAAATCAATATGATAATTGATATATAAATGACGTTATCAAGTGAATAAAATTTAATTCAAAATAAAGAAAACTCTTTAGTGTAAAATAAAATAAGGCAAAAACAGAGGTTTAATTTAGATTAACATTGCATCAATCTTATTTAAAATTAAATCATTTTATTATTTAAGCAATTTATAAATGAATTCTCAATATTGTGCCTCATTTTCTGAATTGAACAGTTTCCTTTATGATAATTATTCAGTTACATTGATTTCATGCTATTTCATCATGTGCGCAAGTTGTCATGATAACGTATTTTGTCTTAATGTTTGAAAATTCGTAGAAACTTAAGTATTGAAGATATGTAAAAAAAACCACTGTTTTAGCATAGCATAGCGTATACAATGAAATATATATGCACAAAATTCGAAATAAATTAATGGTTTAATGGTTAAATAGTATTTTTTAATAATATTTCTACAAGAACATAGTTTTGAGGACTTTAAAAATGTCAAAAAGTATGAGACCCCTTAATGAGCAAAATTTGACTCTGCAAAATCACAGATAAATACAAAATTAAAATTAGTATATTTTCCTATTTTAAAGAGATTTATTAATTACCGTCTTTGTAATCAAAGATTTATCAAATGAAAACTGAACTGTGATTTTGTATTTCATGGAGTCACTTCAGTAAAGCAGAAATTTAATCTTATTATACGTATATATATAATTTTTTTAATGAGTGTTTCTACGTATGTCCGTCACTTGTCAAGTCTTTAGATTGCAGCTTAAAAGAATTAAAAGCTTTTTTTTTCTTTTTTGTATGAGTAGATAGTCATGATTTCTTTCAAAAAAGATTTTTTTTGGCTTATATCCCCTTCAAACTCGAAGCTTTAAAACAGCTAAAAAAATATTTGTCGATTTTATGTTTCTTCAGTGTTTGCAGGCTGTAATAGAAAAGAAACGTTTTCTGTAAGTAATTCGAAAGGGGCTAGAAGTTTTAGGTACACGTATGCGTATCTCAGGATTCAAATGAGTAGAAAAATTAAATATTTTTACCATAGGAAAATATATAGAGTTAGATGTATACTTACTATTTGCAAGTTTAAAACATAAACATTACATGACATTAACTAATAACAGGCATCAGGAATTGACGTGTTATTTTTATTACACAGTGCTAATTATCAAATGGAACAATATATATATATATATATATATATATATATATACTATTTTTTACATCAAATGGTATACTTTTGAAAAAATTATTTTTCAAATCACACAGATATATTTGACATTTTGTGTATAGATCACCCTGGTTCTTGATTTGTATCCTGACAATCTGCATTTCTATGCATTTTCATCGTTCATGTATCGGGGAAAGTAATTTGCTCCATCCAGGCGAACATCTCTCTTTCATGGGTTGGGGAAACTTCTCTCTGCTTTCGCTCTCGGGTGTTCTTCCTCATGTTCAGAACATTCCAAAAGTGGAGGCCTCTTTCTCTACGTGAAACTATATTTTCTGCACTTACAAAGTGCTGATGCAACAACCATTCTATATTCAATTGAGGACTTACAGGCACTTATGCTATTTTTTGTGATACTTAACATATATATCTCACTTAACAATTCAAAATAACAAGATCGACAAAGTGAATGAAAACTAATAGGTCATTTGCTTGTTATTAGTACACACCAGTAATATGCAAAGTATCTATCGCACAGGTCTATTCCTCCCATGGATGTATTATAGACTTTTCAATGTGAGTTCCTTGGCTTTTTATTTATTCTGCTCCTACAGCAACTGTAGTTTCATCATATTCTGAATCACATTCTTTAGAGTCATTTTTCTCACTTGAAACTATAGGCCAGTCATTGTCACTGCAATCAGAAACATCTGAAAAATCAGTGTTGCAGAACAGTTTCTATTTATCAGGACTCAGAAAATTTAGACAAATAAAATACATACACTTGATAATTCGAGTAACTAATAAACTGCACAATGTATATGAGTTTTTATTTAAAAAGGGGCATTACAATAATATCATATCATTTGATCATTTTTGTCTCACCACGGTCATTTTCTGCACACGAGGGCTAATTAGACCGGGACCTACAATTTATTGCCGATTCCGAACGGCAGGCTTGTTTTTTTATACTCATCGAGAGGTTGGTACGCTAACCCCTCGATGGGGACTCCTTGCGGAAGCAATTGTTTTGCTGCGGTCAAGTAATAATATCAGAAAGCTGAAATGAAGATACATGGACAGAGAAAAAGAAAAAACTCATCTATATTCAATTACTTTACATTATTACAGCATAATTAATCATTTGATGTAATTGATACTTTCATTTTCATGGTATGATTTTTTTAAAGTAATTTTTCTAACACTGATTATGCATAATCAATATCTATAAAAACAGTATGTATGGGGCCGTTCAAGTATTACGTCATCATCGATGGGGGGGGGGTTCCGATTTGCTGACTTTTAATGACAAGGGGGGAGGAGGGGGGGTTGGATAATGCTTACGTCATCAACCACTCTTTATGAAAATATGAGTTAGGATTCAGGAGGGCAGAGCTGATGACGAAATTTTGCTGACAAGTGGGGCAGGGGGTCAAAAATGGCTAAAAATTTGCTTACGTAATACTTGAACGGCCCCTATGATAATTACTAGTGAAAACCTTATCAGAATTAATCAAAAAATTTATTTCTTAAGGAAGGTAATATGCATTTCACCAACATATGCTCTTTCGTCATTCATATGCATATCCGAAAATAATGTTTTTCCCTCAAAATAGTATAGAAATAAAAAAAATCTCAGATGAGGTACTTTGGTGTAAGCACGCGTAAATTTACAGCTCAACGCAGAATTTACACATACGTGGACCTTCATACAACTCAATGTGCTGCGTTTAAAAACAACTTAAACTAAATATTTTCAACATGCACTACATTAGGTTATCACCAAAATGTATCATTCTTAACTATTAAATTCTTGAAAATATATTAAAAATTACTTACTTTTTCGAGTACGCTTCGTCACCTCCAACGTCAACCTGCGTTTTTTTTTTTGTTTGTTTTCTCAGATAATATCATTACAAGATGAATTCTACACGAATCGAATATAATTTGAACTTCCAGGTATGTGTTAGAAATTGGTTGGAATTGAATATTATCTACGATATATTAGAAACATGAGATCATATAAAGGCCCACATGGAGCGAAGAGGATATATTTCAATATTTTGATAAAATAAGTTAAAAAATTAAAAAGGGATAAAAATTGGATTTTTCATTACTATTTATAGAAATAAAATTGAATTTTCATGCCGTATGTTCAACTTCAGAATACTGTTTGAAAGGATTACAATCAGGTGATTCCTATAAATGAATTTTAGTGCGATTTTTGATCAAAAATTTGTTGCGTAATAGGCCTATACCTTCTGTTGCAAATATTCAATAATGACTGAGGATTGACATTCCAGTATAATGGAAAAGAAATTGGTTGGAAAAGTACCTTTTAATTTGAATTTTTAAATACAGTCATAATGTATTTGATACGTTACATGCAGTTGTAACGACACTGAAGATTCTGTGTAATATTGTCGTTATAACCGAGGTAAACGTCTTCAACATTTTTGGCGAAAAGCATAATAGGATGTAATCAAATACTGGGCATGAAACAGTTATTTCATTATGATTAGGGTGACCATATTTCATAGAAAATTCTATGAAATTTTTGTGTCATTATATATATGGGACATTTCTCACAAAAATTTGAAACATTTTTGGTGAAACTGCTATACATTTTGTTTATAAATAACCCTTGGGATGAGAAGTACCCTAGTTAACAAGTCTGCAGTGATCAAAAATGTATTTCACGATAAGAAAAAATTGAAAAAGTCATGGAAAACACGCGCGATTTAACATTCATATTTATAGTCGTATTCATTTTATCACAATTTATAAGTTATACAAATTAATTTAATCTCTGATTCTAGTAAATATTCTAAATTAAGAGTAAGCTTCATTGGAGAAACGGAACATTGCTAAATAAAAAGTCATAAAAGACGAAATAACGGGAAGTGGCCGGCATGTCAATCAGCAAGTTGGATGGTCAAACATATATTAAATGGTTTTTCCGAAATTATGTTTTAACGGAACAACAAGCAATAATTACTTCAATGTGATAAGCTCTAATTTTAGAAGTTTTTTGGGAAACGCCATAAAAACGAAACCAAAATCATCAAAAAAGTGGCGTTATATCCGAGTTCGTTGCGTTTTCATCATTGTTATAAGAAATTCTGACATTCTTCTATGCGAATCACCTTCAACCGCAATTTACGTTATAGTTGACATGTTATTATAAACGGGTTTCACTGCATATAGATGAGAATATAATGTGGAAAATAATTAAATACTCCTTGTTCTTGTGTGTAAGTTAAAATTCAAATTATGTTTTGCTAAATGCATATTTAAATATTAATATTTTTAAATAATATATAGTTATTATTTTTAATGTTATAAAATAGCTTAATAATATTTGAAAATAATAATATTCAATATGCGTTGATAGAATCATTGATAAATAAAATATAACTTTTCTCTATGCATAATTTAACAGTTTGTTTAATTAAAACATCATTAATAAAGATTATACAAATAGATTTTCATCACACTGATGGAAAATGTATTGCATAAAAATTTCATTGAATATTATTTCTCAATATATAGGTATTTTTTCTTTTTATTTTAAATGATAAAAAAAAACCTGTAAATAATATATTTAACTTATAAAAGAATTAATTTCATAAAAGCTATTACATCGATCGCAAAATTTTATACCACTCTTTCTCTACCCGTCTAGTCATTGAATTTGATTTTAATACGGGAGTTTTCGTGAAAAATTTTTGCTGAAATTATAATAACTGTTAGCAATTCACGGTTTGAGTTTTGAAGACATTTAAAATTTAGGAAAAAATGCCATTTTCTCTCTCTCTCTCTGTTTTTTGTGCAAATATTACAGGAAGAGGGAGGAGTTGAAATAAGAGTTTGTGAGACTGATACGAAGGGGGAGAAAACGAGAGGAAAAAATGCGGTTTTGTGAACAAAAAATAAATAAATTCAAAAACAGGGAAGGGGAAATAATAAAATTACTCGGATGGTTTTATGGTCTGGGGTCGAGAATAGCTCTGGCAAGACTTGACGTAATTACTTACGAAGCTAAAACGTTATTACGTGTCCACGGTATGTCGGAGTTATTATTATTTTATTATACTTTATTATTTTTATTTTATTTTTTAAATGTCTTCGTTTTGAAAGCGGTTGCCATTTTCTTGAATGTCAGTTATCGTTTTGCAAAGATTCTAGACTCGAGTTTCTCTTATTCCACTCCGCTGATCTCAAAGCCCGTACTTTTTTTTTTTCCATTTTTCCTTATTTTTCAACATTCTAAAAGCATTTTTTTACTTTCCTCATGTCTCTCATACATACATATTTGTTAGTTTTCAAAAAAAAAATTATAAATATATTTTTAAAAGTGAGTTCTGAAGCTACTCTACCTGACATCTCGGGAAAATGGAAAAGGCTGACTAGTGTTAGTGAGTCTTGTGAATGAAAATTCGAATAATAATAACATTTCAAAAAAAAAAAAAAATAAATAAAACAAATGGATAGAAAAATTCGAATAATGCGGTGGAAAACATTTGCTAGAGATTTTTGGTAACGGTAAAGATTGTTTATGTGTGTAGAAACAATTTTACCGAGATTCAACCGTGCATGTTGAAGGTAGGAAATTCCAGATCTTCATTTCTTTGACTAAATTCAGTCGAGGGAATATTTTCAAAAAAAGGATTTCAAGCGAATTAATCCCCTCTCTTCAATTTTTGAGAAATAGGTGCCTTCTTACATCTTGTTTCTTCTTAAACAGGTGTCGAGTAAAATTGATTTTTAAGAGTTTTTTTATTTTATTTGGAGAAATATTTGGCTAGTGCGATCCGGACGAGGAACACTTTCTGCATGGTTTGATGGAACCGAGTTACGATTATTTACCGTCTCTACTTTAATCAAGGAGATTTTTATCACCCTGAATACTAATGCTTGTTACTCATAGGATTTCTCTCGAATGTTTTTTAATTAATGTGATAGGATTTGTATTTAATCTTTTTTTAATCATCAAAAAACGAGTTAAATTTTGAATTTTTTCGGATTGAAGAATTGCGAATGGCGTGGAGGAGGTCTTTGATCCAAGAGCAGAAATGATTTAAGACAGGGGTGCACAACTTCTTGTCCACGGGCCAAATGCGGCCCGCCATGGTTTCCTATCTGGCCAGCGAAAGGTGTTCCGGTAGAAATGTATCGCTGTACACAACATGATAAGAAACTAGGCTGACCATATTTCCTTCATAAAAATACGGGAAATTACCAAAAAATTGTCAAATGAAAGTGAAGTTGCAGATTACAGTAAAAAAATTGTCAAATGCAAGTAAATTTGCCGACTAATACTAAAATTTCTGACTAATCGTCAATAGCAGGAACTAGACAGCCACTGCAAGTCGCAATGAATAGAAATTTCACCAAAAATTTTGTTTGGGAAAAAGGCATTTTTTATTAACGATGAAGGTTATTTATTTTTGTGCGTAAAAACAATTTTACCGAGATTCAGCCGTGCATGTTGAAGGTAAAAATTCCAGAACTTCATCCTTTGACTAAAAAACTCAGTCGTGAGAATATTTTCAGAAAAATATTTCAACCGAATTAACCGCGCTCTCTTCAATTCTTGAAAAATAGATGCCTTTTTGCATCTTGTTTCTTCTCACACAGGTGTCGCGGAAAATTAATTTGTAAGAGTTTTTTTTTATTTGGAAACTTTTACGAGAGAAATTTTCAATCGCAACTGGACGAGATTACTATTGGTTATCTACTATTATTTACCGTCTCTACTGTAATACAGTCGATTTTTATCATCCCGAATACTGTTGTTTGTTAAGATTTCTCTCGAATGTTTTCTTAATTATTGCGTTTGGATATATATTTAATCTTTTTTTAATAATAAAAAAACGAGTTTAGAATTGGATTTTTTTTTCTGATTGAAAAATTACGAATGAAGTGGTGGAGCAATGACCCAAGATCAGAAACGATTTAAGGGGTCCTTTATCCTTTAAGACAAGGGTGTTTAACTTTTGGAGAGTGCGGGCCACTTCATTGGGTTGGAAACGTTTGACGGGACACTCAGGTGATCTGAAAATGTGCCGCAGGCCATTTGAGTTGCAGATCCCCTCCCCTACACTCCTCTAGTTAGGGACCTGCATTCTAGTGATCTGGAAATGTGCCGCCAGTCACGCCAACTGGAAGTGTGCCACGAGCTACTCATAATAATAATAACGTGATCCTCACGTATTCCCAAGGGATCAGTATGATCCGTCCAGGGAATTTGTTAGTATTAGTAAACATCCATGCCCGAACCGGGATTCGAACCCAGACCTGCACAGTGAGAAGCTAGTTCCCTAACCACTCATCATAACTAATCATACCATTTGAAATAAGTGATCTAGATATGCATTGTTGGCAGCTTGAATAATCTGGAAATGTGCCACAGGTCAATTAAGTGATTCGAATATCTTTCGCATGCCATTTGAGTAGTTCAATTATTTTTCACGGGCCGCATCAGAAAACTTCGAGGGCCACATTTGGACCACGTGCCATGGGTTCAGCATGGCACGCAATCAGGCATTTATGCTTTGAAGCACCAAAAGAAATCAATTTTTTTTTATTCACCTGTCGAAAACTTTGGCTTTCACTCGATTACCTACTGAAAACCGCATGCAAAAATTCCACATGGAAAGCGAGTTATATTTAAAAAATATAAATGTAAACAATAAGGATTATTGTATGGTGAAGTTTTTTATGTTTCTTGCGAATTCCATTGATCGATCTGAAGAAAAAGAGTCTTTTTTGCATTGATACAATGGCTAAAATGAACTAAAATATTTCAGATCCATACATAAATATTTGATTTATAAAAAAGATGAAGTAACTTTTCATTAATTTTTGAATATTCAAATTTTAAATTAAATTTTAAATAAGAGTGAGTCACACACACACACACACACACAAACAATTAAATTTCGATATTCTAGTTCATTTTATGAAGTATAAACTGTTTTCATTATTTTAATTTAGTAAATCATGATTACATTGATGTCATACCATTTTATCATGCGTGCAAGCTGTTTTTTACGTACTTTTTTAGATAAATTGTAAAAAATTAATCACACAGTAGAGATATTTAAAACTTTATAGTGACGTAGGACAGCATATTTAATAAAAAATGTATGAAAAAAAATTTGAAATAAGATTGTTGAGTAGTTTTTTTAATGATATTTTGTCTAGAGAGAAAGCATAGTTTTTTTTAACGATTTTAAAAGGTATGATACACCTTACGTCACGACTCCTAACGTCAATTTTTCAGAAATGACTGATAAATGAGGGAAAGAAGTGTTGCCCGCGTTAGTTTTTACTGTTCTTTCCGAATGTTTCTACAATTTTTGGATTCAAATATTTCAGGGAATTCCACTTAGAAACGTACGTGGAATTATTTTGTTGGCCTCAGAAGATACAGGAAAACAACTTTATATAAATGGGTTTTTGAAGACAAGGTGTCCGTATAAAAAGTTACTTTTTATATTTTAATAACTATTCAACCCTTTGAAACATGAATGTCATATCTGAGTTCTGCATGTTATTTGGATATTTTTTCTAATTGGAAATATGCCTCTGGAATCATCGGTTAACCAGTAAAATGCAGCAAGGAAAATTATGGGACCATTATGTTTCTATGGATCATACTTTTTCTCACTAAATGAGATACGGTCTAATTTTAACTCATGTGCATGTAATGCCCGTGACGCTTTAAATGTTTGAATGACCTTAGAAGTTTTTTTAGGTTTTTTTTTTTTTCTAGATTTTTTTTTGGATTTTTGTGCCCCAAATTATTTTAACACACACACAGTATCTAAATAACACATTACTCTAACGCTAATTGTACTAGTTGGACGAGTATATTCCGAGCCAAGCGTAAAATGAGTGTACATGAGCAGAGAATGTGCCAGTGTTGAATATATCACCGATACAAACGATACAAACTATATTGATACGATCAATGAGAATGTGTTCATCTCCATTCCACCTTTTGTACTGGAAAGGCTTCATTGAATTTATGTATGATTTCTCAGTATATATACGCGTGGACCGTATCTACTTCACGATGCAGGTAGATACACGATGTACCTGGAAATAGAAACGGAATCCATTTTGTCGAATATCGATCGTCGATCAATAGCTCATGATTTTAAGTCATAAAAGCTTAACGTCAGAAAATGTATATTCATACACATATCAGTGCCCAGATGTTAAACATTATGCCGAAAGCTAATTAACTTTATGAAATACGTTCCGTATTATCATTATATCATTACATTGCATAACACTTCATGTGGTTTACTGTAACCTCTTCATTCCTTGTTTACTCAGAATGGATACTCTAATTTGGTTCTGGGCCGACAGTTCAGAATGAGACATAATTCCAATGATCACTATACAGTGATACCTCGTCTAACGAAGGACTCGGCTTACGAATTTTTCGGCTAACGAATTTTTACTGCGATTTCATTGTCATAGCAAACGAACATTTTCGTTGATATGAATGTACTTATTAACGTAACACAGCTACGATGTCAGCTGAATTTGAGCACCAATCATCATCATAATTAATGTCATTCAAGCCCGATTAATTCATGTCCACCTCTGAATCTTTCCCCCCAGATATACTTCCACTTCTCTTTCTCAAAGATTTTTAACCCTTTTATAAAAAATGAAAGATACAGCTAATAGAAAATGCATTGAAAATAAAGATCATAATTTCATCATTTTTGACGCATCACGGTCATTTTCTACACACGAGGGCTAATTAGACCAGGACCTACAATTTATTGCCGATTCCGAACGGCAGGCTTGTTTTTATATTCACACCATAGGATGGGTTGGTGTGTTAACACCTCGAAGGGGGAATCCCTGCGGTAGCATTTTTTTCCTGCGGTCATATCACCGTTTTTGTTGCACCCCTGTGTCAGGAAAATTTCACTCATCCATAAGAATATCCAGATCAGCGATCATAGTTGCATCTGGAATAATAACACCAGCGAACTCATAAATCAAACGTGGGTTTTTCGAACCAAAATGAGCGACCATGCACTTGTCAACGCTAAACGTCATGCTCCATTCATTTGCACATGCTGTAATCCTGTTCAAGTTGTTCTGGAGCAACTGCCGTGAAAAATAAAAAGATCATCATCTTCAGATTGCTATAAATTCTCATTCATCCAATTGCGAAGCCGTTAATTTCAGCCTTATGTCAGTTTTCCTCTTATTTTATAATGCTCCTTTAACGCCTTGCGATAGATCACCCACAATCACCCTGAAGAACCACTTATCACAAAATACAAAAAGCCAAATTATTTCACTCTTAAAACCGTATAAAATTTACTTAATACATTTATATTCTCTAGTTTTTACAGAGAGCTCTCTATTTTTCTTCGATAACGGACGTCAAAATTTCGTAAAACTAGCATAAATCCGTCATTTCACGCTTATTTTATAAGAACGGCGAATCACGTTTTTGAAAGGGGGAAAAAAAGTTCTCTTTTGGATCGCATGCATATTCATTATCATTAATGAATTTATAGCACATTGCCATTGATTATTCCACTTAATTATTCGCCAATATGCCACCACTATCGCAGCTCTCACAGCGACGACTGGTGCTGCTTTTGCCAATTCAGCAAATTGCTGCTGCGGCTTCGATGAATTAGAATTTTTCACCGAGTATTAAAATAAAAAAATAACAAACTTAAAAGAGGGAGAGGAGGCATTTTATATTTTAGTTTTTTTATTATTTTTCCCACCTGTAAACACCATCACCACCACGACCACCACCGAATACACACAAGCCGCGGCGCCAAAAACCCTAAAACCACTTTATTTTACTTTTTAATCACTTTCGGCAAATTATCTTATTTAAGTGATCAGTTACGCGATAAAAAATAAACAAACAAAATTAAAAATAGAAAAGTATTTTTCTCGGAGAAAAATAATATTCCAGAATCTTTTGCGTTAAAATTACTGAAAAAAAAAGAAAACAAGAAAAATTCGTTTATAAACAACGAAATGAGACGAATCCTCAAGGGAAACTGCCAAGTCAGTTTGTGCGATATTTTTCCGCCTTATAATTTTTTTTTTCATTTATTTTTTGGTATTTTAGTTGTTTAACGAAATCTTAAATTTTTCATAAGCATAAAGTATTAAAGAAGAGTACCAGAATACTTGGTTAAGGCATTTATAAACAGAATTCCCCTCTCTTACTGTCTGCTTTTTTTTTCTTAATACTTTGTATCCGAGCAGGAATCCATGTTGCAACTTTATTAAGCATGGAACGCGCATAACTTATTATGAGAATATTTTTGTTCTTGTTGTTGTTGCTCTCCTTTTACTCTCGAATTTCTCTCCTTAATACATATATATTTCTAAGCCTCGCATCCTATTCTCTCACTTACTCCTCCATCTTTCTACCACCATGTCTAGTGAAATGCGCAAAAAGAATAATAATAAATAAATAAATAAATGAAAAAAAATAACAAGAAAATTCAGTATGTGCTCACTGCATTTAAACGAAAATGTCAACAACGCCTATTTCCTTTTAAAAAGGCGAAATATGCCGTCAAAAACATAATCCCTAATGTACAGCAAAAACATTTGCCTTTTCTCGTGCACATATGTATATATACCCACACATAGGAAAATTTTCAATCTCGGTAAGAGCGTGGAAAATTTCACCGCTTTCAATAAATATTTCAGAATATAATTAGAATATTTCCTCTCCGCTTTTCGTTGTGTACAACTTACTTTTGCAGTACGGTAGGTAGGTAGGTAGGAGATATGGCGATGATGGCAATATAGTCCTTGGGGAAAACCACTCGTCGTTGGAAAACAGTATCGAGCAAAAGCTGGAAAGAGAGAGAGAGGATAAGATAAGTGTGTGTGTATGTATCTTCTTCTCTTAATTATAACGCATACAACACAGTACCAACCCGTTATTTATTTAGAGCGTGATATATTAGCGATGGGTTTTTAAAAATTGCATAAAAGCAATCGAAAGGTCTTTCCCCCCCCCCTTTCGTAAATGGTGACAAGTTAAAATGGTACATTATTTCCAGCGTCAATACTGATTTATTTCATTTTTTTTATACATATATTAATGTGTACAGGGGAAGTTGTTCAAATAGCTTTGTTTCATCTCTATAGGTTACTTCCATTATCTATACAATATATGTTACGGTAAATGTGATAAATGCGGTTATTATGCATAATTACCGAGCATTTTAGTCATTTGATAAATTTTCCTAAATTTATCACCTTTTACCATAGATTAGACATATTACCCACACAAGCATCGTTGGTAAATTTAATACGTACTAACAAAATTATCGCTTTTACTGCCGATTATGCATAATACTCAAGTATCACGTCGTTGTGGTAAACATGATGAATCTTACTTATATGATATACTATGCATGATAATTCATACACGTATTGTATCATTATATCTGAATACGATCGTAAAATTCGTTATCATTATATCAGGATCTGACTGAATGAATGACCCGAACTTTGCCACTGGACTTAGATATTTTCCACACCAGCTTCGTGGCAGAGTCTGGAACACTTTATTCTGTGTCAAAAAAGAAAAAAAAACATACAATATTTTTCCGACATATTTTTCCCGGGCAATTGGGTACTGTCGCGTATCGGGATCTGACCATATTCATCACACATGCTGAACTCATTTGGAATATTTTTCATATTTATAAAATTGACCAGTAGGGTATTATGCATAATCAAAGCTAAAAGCTATAAATTTCAAGTATTTATCGAATTTACCAACGACACTTGATAAT
Source organism: Pholcus phalangioides (assembly GCF_987345545.1). Classification (NCBI taxonomy): domain Eukaryota; kingdom Metazoa; phylum Arthropoda; class Arachnida; order Araneae; family Pholcidae; genus Pholcus; species Pholcus phalangioides. The sequence goes on along the minus strand of NW_028301625.1, from coordinate 15,331,880 downwards.
TGTACATAATTGCTATTAAAAGTGATAATGTTTTCAGTATCTACCAAATTTACCAACGACACTGGAGTATTATGCATATTCACCGGTAAAAGTGATAAATTTATCAAACTTAACAAGACGATTGTTACGCATGTACAATAATCGATTATTAAACATAATAACCGATTTATCACATTTACCGTAACATATATACTCATGGCACTTATGGGATAATAGAGCATTGTAAAACAGGGATTTTTTGAATGCAAATGTATAGCTGCAAGTGCTGTGTTTATACTGTAGTGGGTTAACGCTGTAGGTGTATACTGTAGTGAGTTAAAAGCACATTTTATTAGTACTACTACTGCATTGCAGATGCACCTGGTAAATATTCCTAAGCATATTTAACTGCAATAACTTACTTAACGGCATTCAATTGACCATTTCACAGCATTCCTTAAAATTCCTTACTTTTTAACAGAATTCCTTGAAATTTCTTTTTTTACAGCGTTTCTTAAAATTTCTTTTTTTACAGCGTTTCTTAAAATTTGTTTTTTTTACCTTAAAATTCCTTATTCCTCCTTACACCAGTTCTAAAAATACCGTGACATTTCTCGTCTGTTTCATTTCTTAAAATTTCTTACTCACAATGTCTTGAAATACATTTTTTTCCACAAAAGTTTCATATATACCTTTTCGAATTTATAAATATTTGGCTTTCTTGTGCAAAATCACGGTCGAGGGGAAATTATCACCCCAGGTTTCTATGGCAAAGGTTTCATCAGAGAAACAATTTTTAAGCATGTCAAGTTCCCAATGTCTGCTACAGAAAAACCGAATGTAAATAAAACATTTTGAATAATTTTAAAAAAACACAGAAAAAATAATGAGCCATTTCTCAGCATGAGATATTTTCTCAGCCACCTCGTTGGGCATCTTGCCTATTGTGGCGTTGTATTTGTATTTGAGAATTTATTTTGCAGTTTTTTAATTGTTTTTACCTAAAAGCACTCTCTTATAGCTCCTAAATAAGCCGCCAGCGCTTAAATGCCCCAGTCTTGTCCATACACTATATATAAGATATATATAAGAATATATTTTTTCAGTTACCACCTATTAAAGTTCGCACTAATATTTCAGAATCACCTGAATAACGCACTACAATTTGGTAAATACAATTACCAAATTTAAACATAATAAACCAAACACTAAAAATAATTTCCATGTATCAACTCAGTATGTTCCACAAAATGTCAAAAACCTAAATTTAAAATTTTGAAAATGTTGAACTAAAATACAATTTTAATTTATTATATAATATACAAAGCGAATCAATAACAACAGAATTTCGAAAAGAATATTTAAAAAAAATACAAAAAAATGAATAAATAAATAGCGATTCTCATAGAAAAAAATAATCTGAAATAGCGTGCTAAAAGTTCGTTTTTATGTAGTCGGAAATACACTTTATTTGTTTTTAAATACTGCAGTAGTATTTAAGGTTCTCTCTCATTATTTGTTTTGCCGAGAAGGTCAAGTTTATTGCTCCGTGAATTATCCCACGCAATACCTCCATTTGCGTTTGCTGAAACTAAAAGTAAAATAAAATAATAAAAATAGAGAACAGAGATTCCTTAAAAGAGGATTATTATACGGCACAATACACTGCCAGTATTGCTCGATTATCTTTTAAGAAACCCGTGAGTTATACCGAACGTTCTGTCACAAAAAGAGACAACACATAGACCAAAGAAAGAAAGAAATAGGAATAAATCGCATTCTGCGATAATGGCAGTGATTATTAGAGTCCATTCACTGTGGGAATGTTGTAAGAGGTTCGCCAAGTGGACAGAACTATTTTCATCTTCTCGCAGCACAAAGGGAGACAACAAGTGGCACCATATTGGCTCGCTTCTAAAAATCTTGACATGAAGGCAATAGATTTCGTTTCCGTGAGAGTTATTTTGAATATGATGTGAAAAAAGAAGGTCTTTCATTGAAATCCGTAACGCTATCAAGTATGTTATTTAATACAGGAATTTTCTTTTGTATACAAAAAAAGCTTTGTTTTATCTGATCAAAAGCAACTCGAGTAAGGAATTCAGAAACGTTAGTTGAGTAATAGAAGACACCTTTTTTTGAGTAGAAAGAAATGAAAACATTATGGAAAAGAAGAGATCAAATGAATTTAGATTAAGTAATTAATTCCCTAACAAATAATGCCAAAGATTTTAATAACTGTAAACTTACTCCATTTCATTTTTAATTTTCCGGAAAATAAAATCCTTGTATTCGAAGAAAATTTCAACAAGTTTATTTTAGTTTTATGATGGTTTTCTCAGCATGTGCTAATCATTTATTAAATAGATCCTCTTTGATCTTAGCCAAAGGACCGAGAACCGATGATTTATTAAATACAGGCTGGTCGATATCAACTTCAATGAAAATAACCATATCGGGTGATCACTTTTATTTACTGGCAATATTTAATCAAATTTCAGATCAGACAGTGATATCGAGCCGAAAGTTTGACTTGACTTCCTGTAAATCGGAGCTTCTCCACCAAAGAAATGTCGGTAGCTGCCGAGAACTCTTAGGATAGCTTACGTTTTTAGCGATAATATGTATTGATAATAATTCATGTAGAAAATCTGACGTCACTTCCGGTAACACAAAGCATCTCCGCCAAAACAAACAATGTCGGTGATCTTGGGAGTTGCGGAGAACTCCAGTTATAGTTTGTCTTTTCAGCTATGACGTGTATCGAAAGTTTGATGTCACTTCCATTAAAACAAAGCTTCTCCGCCAAAACAATGTCGGTGATGTTGAGGATTGCCGAGAACTCCATGGTTAGTTTACCATTTCAGTGATGACATGTTCCGAAAATGATACGTGTCACGTATGGAAAGTTAGACTTCACATCCGCTTTTCTGACTCAGCTTTTCCGACGAAAACAGTGCCGGTGATCTTAGAGGCTGTTCCTGGATAGTTTACGTTTTTCGCAATCACATGATCACTATCAGAAACTCTAAATTTCTCCACGGCAAAAACAATGACGGCTTAGAGTTGCCGAAAACTCAGCGGATCGTCTGCGTTTTTTTTTTTGCGATCACATGCATCGAAAATGATTCGTGTTAAAAACTTGACGTGACTTCCACTATATAACCTATGCTTCTCTTCTACCAAAACTAACGTCAGCGATCTTAAAAATTGTCGATAACTCCATGGATAATACGCGATATGTCGAATTACGATGGATGTAACCATCACACGTCTCGTACAAAGAAACTAACAAGACTTTTTTGACTTGGTTATTTGATAAGGAATAGGATCTATAAATATTGTGCTATTAATTCCGACAAACTGGTGATGAATCATCATCCATAAGTAATCATCCAAAATTTTTCAAAAGCAATCGTTACAAAAACGTTCACATTTAAAGAATGTAAGAATAGAGGTTAAGGAAAATTAAAGGATACATACTCCCAAGTGCATAAACATATGAAAACAGACCCACAGAGTAAACTAAATAAAGTTTATGTCTGGATTTCTCAAAAATCGGTTCACGTTGAAATAAACGCTAAAAAATATATAAAAAACATCCTTATTTTTTTTTTTTATATACATACATACATGAAACGAAATACAGTACGCAAAGAATATATATATATATATATATATATATAAAGGGTTTTTTCCCGGAAAAACAACAGCACCCGTTTCCCAAAAATAAAAACCTTAAAATAACATTTCTACTGTGAAATTTTTTTATATATATATGTATTTTTTTTTTTTGTAAAGATTCAAAGTTGAAGCCCTTCTCAAACGAGGACAAAATAGGAAAAAAAAAATTAAAAAAAAAATAAAATAAGGAAATATTTTTCCAGCTCGTGATAACGCTTCAAAACTCCGAAAATACAGTAGGAATTTTTTTATATGCACCTTATTTTTTTGGGAGAGGTTTTTTTTTTTTCGCTCAGTATATACCCTACAAATCTAATGGGAGAGATGGAGCTTGAAAAGAAAAAACTCCTTTTCCTAATGCGCTTATCGCCAGTAGCTTGATTTTAGGTGCCGGGGCTGTACTGTGTATTGGATATATATATCTATATACAAGGCTACGACGACAGAAAGAGACAGCGTTAACAAGTTTGAATCTTTTAATCCGAGTTTAATAATGTACAAATGCGAAAATCTCTTACGTTGGATGGGAGTACTCAAACGCCTACCTGCAGATGAACGAGGATTCAAACGGATATAATATCATTATCTACACGTATAAAATGGCGTCGGGCATCACAACACATGCCGTATTTTTATCTCTCCGAGTTAAATATGAATTTTGTATTCAGTTTTGAATTGATTAAAATTTTTAATTTTTTAATAAAAATTTTTTTTAATCGACTAATCAAATTTTAATGACATAGTTTTTGTGACCATTTAATAATAATAGATGCTATAAAGATATATTTTATTCATTTCACTCATCTATTCGGTAGATGTAAAAAAAATATAGGAATAAGTTAAGAAACTAAGTCTGTCTGCTTCAAGCAATGTAATATGCTGAATATAATAATTGCCAAAACGTGTAATTTTTTTCACTTGGATGGATCTTGTCGTTTTTTTTTTTTGAACGGTTATTTTTGGTTATTATTCACAGATTTCGAAACTACATTCGATTGTACTTTTGCATGTTTTCCTAGAAACTCCTCTCGAATAGTACTTGTGAGGAGATGAGCTGATGCTTGCAAGAATACGAAAAAATACTGTTCATAGTGGAGACAATAATTTTGGTCTTGTCTTCTAAAATACAAATCAAACTCAATTTGAAATTGAAGTGATCAGTTTTCGTTGAGAATCGAATTCTATCAAAATATCAATTCAAATATTTTTTAATATAGTCACTTTTCCAAAATGTTCTGTATAGAACACGATTCATATAAGATATCTCTATAATCGGTTTTTTTTCAAAAAAATCAAGTTAATTCACGAACTTTTAATAAAACTTTTAATAGAATTGATCGAGTCGATTAAAACTCAACTAAAACTTTTAAGAGCGATTAACAATTGATCGATAAACCTACCCGATTAATCGATTAATCGGACCAGACCTAGTTTTTACTATAACCCCACAAATTTCAAGCATGTACGTTCATGACCGTTATACAAGATGATTCCGTAATTCCCCTTGACTCATTTTACTGGTCAACCGTTGATCCTAAAGGCACACTTCCAATTAGAAAAAGTACTCAAATAATGTGTAGAACTCGGATAACTCATTAATGTTACAAGAGGTTGAATACAGTTATCAAAATATAAAAATTAACTTTTTGTACGGACACTTTGTCCTCAAACCGAATTAGAAAGTTGTTACTCTGTCTCTTCTGCAGCCAAAAAAAAAAAGTTACACGTTTTTAAGTGCAATATTCACTGAGAAATTTGAATTTAAAAATCGGAGAAAAGTTGGGAAAGAAAACTTGAAAACGGCATGAATGAGGTGAAGAAGCATTGTCTGTCAGTTTAAGCGGTTCTTTCCCACTTTTTCTCCGATTTCTGAATTCAAATTTCTTAAATAATAGTGCACTTAAAAGTTGAATTTTTTTGTTGGACGTAGGAGAGACAAGGCAACAACTTTTTAGTTGGAAGTTCGGAAACTAGAGGACTGTATAAAAATTAAATTTTGTATATAACACATATACGGCCCCTAGCTAGTAAAATAAATGACATATCCAAAATGTGCAAGTTATTTGAATACTTTTCATAGTTGTTTAAAATGTTTTGAATAACACAATGGTTCACGAGTTATTTGAGCTGAAATAGACTTGAGTTTTCACCCTTTATGCTACGGTAAATGTAACAAATCCGGTGATTATGACTATTTTAGTAATTTAGATTAATTTTGTTCACCTATTGTGAATTTATCATATTTACCAATGATTATGTATGATCCCCAGCTCGTGTCATTCAAAATGATAAATTGTCAATGGAATCACGCACCAATTTATCGGAATTTTGCTTTAACTAGAGATTAGGATGTTAAATTCGCGATAGGTAATGCTGGTCTTGTTTCCACGTGATACATGTAAAGAAGGCGAACATGTTTAGACTGATAATAATTTTTATATTGTTATCTTTTCATACTATTTTTAATTTAGTTTTTATGACAAAATACGCGCGATGTACGTACCACGTATGAGTAAAATAAATGAAATAATTAAATGTAAAGAGAAGTGACGATTTCCTTTTTTTCATATTCATCAAATTTAACAACTTCATTTGGGAACTATACATAATTGCTGACATATATTCTTCATAGGAAGATGCTCCAGACAAACTTGAATATGATTGCAGCATGGGATAATGAATAAAGCATCACCTTTAGCGTTGAAAAGTGCATGGTTGCTCATTTTGTGTCTAACAACCCACGTTTCATTTACGAGTTGAATGGCAAAACTATTAAAAGTGTTAATTGTAATGAAATTTATCATACTTACCGAGATGATTAGTTGTAATACATATTTACCGATTTATCACATTTACCGTAACATCTACAGGGTGTCCCAGCACCCGATTTACAAACTTCTAGGAGGGGTATGGTGCACCATACCGTTAGAGTTCGTTATAAGGAAGCGGTGGTTCCTGGCGTTTAGTGCATTGGCCTGCTCGATTGCCGGATCTATCATGCCTTGATTACTTCTTTCGGAGTCCCCAGACTGGAGTCATATCAAAACATTGGTGTACGACAACCCTGTTGACAGCACTGAGGAACTTGTTGCCTGTATTGTGCAGGGAGTTCCTATAGACATGCCCGGATTCTTATAGAATGTTCGAAATTCAATGCGCCTGAAATGCGAGACCTGCATTACAGCTCGTCGATGACACTTTGGATACTTCTGATCCCTTATTTTTCCGATGCACATTTATTATTGAAACGCGTGTTCACTTACGTGGTGTCCGTTTAATTCTGGTGTTTTCTGTGTACCCTACCGCATCTAAGGAAGCATTTCGAACCATTCTTTGCTGTGTTAGTCCCAGTCGTCTAGGCGTACCCTACCCCTCCTAGAAGTTTGTAAACCTGTGCTGAGACACCCTGTATGTTCTCCATTATATCGACAGAAATTTTCCGATTAACGAACAGGTTCCGTTCCAAATGCGTTAGCTAAAAATATTAGGTATATTAATTCTCAAATGATGCGCCGCGGCACTTAAGATCATTTGTTCACAACACAGTCATTTTCTGCACACGAGGGCTAATTAGAGAGGGACCTACAATTTATTGCCGATTCCAAACGGCAGCCATTTTTTGTACTCACCGAGAGGTTGGTGCACTAACCTCTCGATGTGGGACTCCCAGTAGTAGCAATCTTTTTTTTTTGGTCATGTAGCCGTTTCTGTTGTATGTCTGTTTCCCGACACAGGGGTATGACAGAAACGGCACTTTAGATTGTCATGAGTTCGGCTCGGTTTGTAGCGAGACATTTTTATGTAAAATTATAATGAGTGTCGCAATTTTAACAGTAACTCCCAAATGGGGTATGTTTAGTTTACGGTGGCTTCGAGTACCTCGGACAGGGTTCAATCCCACGATCGTAAACGTCTCTAAACGTAGCAAGTTTTGAACAATAGATGGATGGAAAATGAAAACAAACCGTATTCAAGTTCAAAATGGTGAATTTTAAACGGCTTCTGGATAATTAATCTATGAACAACAAAACAAATAAATAACCACATGCATAACATGATTTACATTGCGGTATATATGCTACGTAAATACAGTATATTTGCTACAGTAAATGTGATAAATACGGTTATTATGCATAATTGCCGAGCATTTTGGTAAGTTGAATAAATTTACCTAAATTTATAATTTTTACCACCGATTATGCATAGGCGTGTACGCAAGTGTCGTGGCAAATTTGATAAATTTCCCTAAATTAATCACTTTTACCGGTGATTATGCATAGTACTCAGGCATCGCTGGTAAATTTAATAAATGCTAAATAAATTACCAATTTTACCAGCGACTATGCATAATACCCAAGTGTCGCGTTCATGGTAAACATGATAAATCGTACTATATCATATAGTACACATGATAATTCATGCATGCATTGTATCATTATATCGAGATACGGTCGTAAAACTTGTTATCATTATATCGGGTCTATTATCGTAAAATTTGTTTTCATTATATCGGGATGCGATCTTAAAATGTGTTATCATTACATCGGAATCCAACTACATTCATCGCACATACTGGACTCACTTGGAATTTTTTTTCACATTTATCAAACTCACCAATTACACTAGGGCATTATGCATAATCTCGGATATAGGCGATAAATTTCAATTATTTATCAAGTTTACCAACGACACTTGGTTATTATGCATAACCACCGGTTAAAGTGATAATGTTTTCAGTATTTATCTAACTAACCACAACGATTGGTAAGTATGCATGATAACCAATTGTTAGGTATAACAACAGATTTATCGCATTTACCGTAACATTTTTATTCCTTGATAACAAAAATGGTTCTGTAATCACTTTCAGTACGACATCAAAAGCAATATCACATTCCACGTAAATCGGAAATAAAAATTGAATATCAAATTCCCGTTCAATTTATTTCGTTTTCCCATGATATCAGTAAAGATGAATGAAATAAGTTGGAATTGATATTTATCGTAAGTAATCCGCATGAAGGAAATAGAATACGGAAAAATGTTGCAGTCAAATCCCGTTTTAACGAACACGGTTATAGCGAAAATCTCGTTGTAACTAATACTTTTCTGATACTTAAACAAGTTTACATAGCAACAATGTATTGCAAATTCCGATATTACGAAATGAAAAATCAGTTATAACGAATTCAAAAACAAATTTCCGAAAATCAACAGAGGTACAGACCGTCCCAAAATGATCCCTTTTTTGAGTTTTCTTTCTTAACGTCTATAACACTAATACAGTGGTTCCCGAAGTGTGGGTCGCGACCCTCTGGGGTTAGGCGGATCACACTGATGGTTTAGAGCAGTGGTTCTCAAACTTCTGCCAGCCGCAGCTCCCTTGCCGTGAGAACGTTTATTCGTGACTTCCCCAGCATAGTCTAAAAAAAACAACTTAAAAGCACTAAATAGGCAATTATAAATGTCACCAGTTCTCTGCGATGTCTTTGGCAAAGGTTGGAGACACTCCTAAGAGCCGCATTCGCACACTTTGAGAAACACTGGTCTAATCCAATAGAAAGGACACAGACAATAAATAACCCGAAAATTTAAGGTATTTTTTGCCGGAGACAAACTTGCCACTAACATTGTGTCAACGTTTCTAGCGATATTTAGGGTTATCTAATTACAATAGGGCAATAAGTTTGATCAAAATAAGCAAAACATAATGTTTTTTTGAAGCACCGTGAAGACCGCTGCAGAAAAATGCCATAAAACTAGACTTTTTATGGCACCTTTTTGGCAACAAGAGGAGTCCATGTCAAAGGATTCTCATAACAGACTGACGGAGAACAGATATAGGTATACAGCAATGGCTCTAAAACTTTCTTCATCTGTGGCTTCCGTACTCATACAGGGCTTCTCAGAGAAACCTTACAAAGAACCACTTCGAAACAACGAACAGGCTCTTATGAATATCGCAATCTCACGCCCACGACGTCCCTGGCAAAGGTTGGCGACGCACCTAGGAGATGCAATACGCACTTTGAAAACCACTGGTATACAAAAACAAGCAGTCAAAATATTCCTGAGCCGAAACAGCACCACACTAGAAATAGGCCTATCTCTAGTATGGTGTTGGCCAACAGGGACGATGAGCAAGGAATTCAAAAACTTGCTGAGGTATTTGGCCAAAGGAAATTAAACTGGAAAATGTGGATAAAGAGTGAAAAATACTTTACAACGAAGTGAAGGAATCTAATTTTTCAGAAACCAGCTTCTGCAGAGACCTGAACCTAAAGAACCAGATGCGTCTAAGTTTTCATCACTGATGCGATTTCAAATCTTCTCGAAGGATATGTGCATTTAGAAAAGATATTTGTCCGGGTATGTCCGGCCTATCTGTAGAGACCGGCGGCACCTTTGAAAGTGCAGAAAAGAGGTGTATTGAGATGAATTAAACAATGAATAGCAAAGAGTTGGATACAAAGCATTTCAAAAATATTGTATTTACTTGCACTTATTTACCTACTCGTCCTTTCTCCGTAAAATGATTTTGATGTGTAAAACCTATGAGAGTGAAAACACTGTCACAACAAATCTATAAGAAAAATGCCGTCCCTGTAAACATGCTGCCTTAGGTGGCTGCCTCGTCGCTTCATGCTTGACGCTGGCCCTGGTGGTAAGTCATTAGGTACATTTCATATTTCTTGTTTCAAAATGAGTAGAATCGAAAGGATTTTGATTAAAGAGAAACTTAAGACCATTTCTGGAGGTGATGCTGGTGTAAATGAAAACAATGTAAAATACGGCATATCTCCATCTAACTCTTTCAACATATTTGAAAAAATCAGACTAAGTTTGAATTTCAAATTCCAAGAGCATTTTTAAGATCACATTGAAAAACGACTAGACTTTCGAATGTTTAAGACCTGGATGCAGCTGTGTTTATAGGACATTCGTTCAAGACATTTTCTAGCAACATACATGGTTTCAGGACATTAATTTCCGGAATGTGTGAGTTGCCTGTTCATTCATATGAGAAAGACTCGAATTTGTATGTACTTTTGGTGCGAAATCTTTCAAGCACTTGTTTCAAGCGTTGCACGCGTTTGAGTGCGCGTATACTTTAGAGCAATTTGTTGTTTCCTAGACTTTTCTACAATACTTATACAAAAATAAGAAAAAATAACGGATTATCTGCCTCAAATATGTTAAGTAAGTAAAACATAATAAAAAAATGAAATGCTTTGAGTTATTTTTGAAATTTAACTTCATTCTTTTATCTAGAACGTAGTATTACGTAGTAGAACGTCTTATCTATAACGTAAATATGTGTGTAATTTGTTTCTTACAATAAAATTTTGCTACAACTAATTTATTTCAACGAATATGGCAAAATTCCTAAAATCAGAAATTCCTTTATAACGAAATTTCGTTATAACGAAGTGATTTCTTCAGTCTCTGGGAGTTCGTCATCATGGGATTCGACGGTATAACCATATGTTCTACTATCAAGAAATTTTCTTTTTTTTTGTAGTGTATCGCGAGTTCTATTCTTATTCGTATTATTTAAAAAATATACGTAATCTTTTTCATCTTGGTTGTTTTTGGTGGGGACATAAAATACCGAATTTCAAGGAGGAAAAATTCTACATCTACGTGTTTTTCTTTACTGTTTGTAAGATGTAATACATTGCCATAGAACATTGAATTAATCTAGAAAAAACGTATATCTCTGTCTTAAAGGGCACAAAAAGGGATATTCGAATTTATGTATATACTTCCTATACTTTCAGTCCCAAAAGGCCAAATACACACAAACACATAAAAAAAATACAATAAATATATATTTCTGTAAAAGTATTATACTCCGTAAAAAAAATTTTTTTTTTATACTCTTTTACATATAATATTTTTTTTCTTTAAGGAACATAAATCCATTTTTTTTGGGAGGTATATAACAGGGATAACGTAAAAATAAATTATGTTCAAATTTATTTTATTTTTTTTATTTTTGGATACATAATATTACGTATTTTCATAGGAAAACAAATGAAAATTTGATATTTTAAAGAAAATAGAAAAAAATCTTTGCGTCTCTCTCTTTCACTTTGATGTTTTTTTGTATGCTTAAAAATCAATGGATGCATTGCTTTTTGCTTTTTGAGGTATTTTTTACGTTCGAAAATTTTCTTCAATTTAAAGATTTGATGAAAATTTATTCACAGCCATACACTAACCACATAGTTTCTGATTTGAATATTGATATTTTGTTATTTAATAGTCTTTATTAAATAATTATGGTATTCACATAGTATGATTACAGATGTGACATTGTGTTCAGTCAGTCACACTCTCACCTACAAGGAAAAATCAAATATAATGCGGAATTCATTTATTTCTTTACCTCATATAGCAGGCATATGTCCAATTACAGTGGAGTGAAAAAATGAACATAAACGGCATGTTACAATGCAAACAATCAAGGAATAATACACAAATAATAATGCAGTGAAACCAGGGGCAGTACTATATATGCTCATTCTTAATCTCATCCCATCCAAATTTCATGAGTATAGGTTTATAAGCATGACTGTAAGAATAATCCGAAAAACGCTACCAAGGAATGATCCTTAAGTTCACTCCTTAAGATCACGTGACGTGAAAGAGGGAAAAATAAAAGAAATCTCTTTCCACTCAGGGAAAAGCGATTTTTCCCTCTGGCCGATCGACCGCAGACCAATCAAAATTAAGCTCTAATACATTTACTAAATTTTTTGTTCAGCGACGATGGCAACGCAAATTCATTTTTGATGCACGTGCAGTAGATTTTTTTACATTTTATGGCGTGTTATAGGCAGACTGGAATCCGGGCAAACACAACGTAGTGTCTCGGACGCTGTTGGAGTCGCCAGAAGTGTTGTTGCAAGGCTGTGAAATCGATTCCAAGAAACAGGAAATGTTAGACGTCGACCAGGGCAAGGTCGGCCACGCGCCACTACAGCAACTGATGACCGGTATATACGGTTAACAGCCCGTCGAAACAGAACAGAGAATGCTACGCAGCTGCAAAGACGGTTGCTCTTGGCAACAGGACGAAGGGTGTCCAGCCAAACAGTACGTAATCGGCTTCATGAGGGAGGGCTCTATGCACGTAGGCCAATGGTCTGCATTCCGTTGACCCCACGCCACCGTGCGGCCCGAAGAAACATCGAGAACTGCTGAACATCGAGATTGGGAGCAACATGATTGGAGCCAAGTGCTGTTTACAGACGAGTCCCGATTCAGTCTGGAGTGTGACACCCGACGTGTTCTGGTATGGAGGGACAGGGGCACTCGAAATAACCCCGCATTCGTTCGTGAAAGGTCACAATACAGACGAGCTGGTTGGATGGTATGGGGTGGAATCAACATAGGCGGACGTACGGACCTGCATATCATTCGGAATGGCACTTTGACGGCCCGAAGGTATGCAGACAAGATACTGCGACCTCATGTCATCCCTTACGCTGGAGCCATTGGAGATTCCTTTGTTTTCCAGGATGATAATGCCCGACCGCATAGAGCTCGTCTGGTGGAGAACATGCTTGAAGCTGAAACAATACAGTGTATGGAATGGCCAGCGTGCTCTCCTGACCTGAATCCAATCGAGCATGTTTCTCGGACGACGCATTGCTGCGCGACCAAGGCCGCCTGTTACTATCCGAGACTTGTAGATTACACTTCTTGAGGAGTGGAACAGTATTCCCCAAAGTCTGATCGATAACCTCATCGCATCCATGGCAAACAGGTGTGCAGCAGTCTTAGCTGTTCGAGGAGACCACACGCCCTATTAAAACTCATGCATCATGTCTAAACAGTACTTTATTTTTATCGTTTACATGTAACCAAATTGTTGCCCTAAATCATCTTTTCATGTTTTTTCCATATTTTCAAAAAATTAAAGCTTAATTCCAAATTTTTTTTACGTTTTTTTTTCTGTATTGGGCATTGATACGCGTGTACTATCCATTGTATGCCAATACGTGGCTGTCTCGCACGGTTTTCTTCACTTTTTTGCTTGCTCCCCTACTTGTTTTGAGCAGTGTACATGATAAAATATTATACAATGCCCATAAAAAATATTTATGATTGCCTTATCTAAAAATGGATAGCTTCTCCATTTGCCCCACCATGTTTACCGTATTTCTTTTTAAACGTGTAAGTTGTGTTAGAATTTACTACCCCAGGGGGAAAGCTATTCCATTTATTAACAACCCTATTAGAAAATTCCCTGCGACACCACAACCAAGAATTATCCCTTACCTATCGATGCTGGTGTCCCCTTGTGAAAGCAGCAGTCAATTGACGGCGTATTAATAATCCATGGTCCATCCTGCCCATCCCGTTGAAAATTTTGAACACTTCTATCATATTAACCCCGACACCTGCGTTCTTCCTATGTAAAAATCTTCAAAAAATGAAGTCTTTATAACCCAAGCACCGTGTGCCAACAAGGAACTTTGCACCCCCTCCCCCCGAATGTAGCACACTTATGTCTCTAAGTCACTATTTTAGTCATTCACGTACTTTCACACTGTTTTGGTCACTCACGTGCTTACAAACTCTCTAGATGTCGCTCTTTTGCTTACTCGCTTGCCTAGTCTCTTGGTGTCTGGGCAGAGGTGGATTTATTGAGGGTTATATAAGTTCAAGTTTCCCTGCCCTTCTTCCATCTTACTAATTTTCTTAGCAACTCATTCCTCAAATTTTCCGCCCCTATGAACTTGCTGGCCTGGTTACAGCCCGCTAAGCCCCCTGTAAATACGACACTGTATTTAGCCACTCGAGTCGAGCACGTTTTCAAAATAGACATGGGATGCTCAAAACATGTTGTTCCATCTGTGTTTAAAATTTCGTCGTATTTCATATTCTTTTCATGATAATGCGTTTTCTCTGTCAGATATTGTGTATTAGAAATGCGTACGTGATAAGATTTGATTTTTAAGAATTCTGATTTTTTTTTCCATCATTTCGAATATAGACTAAAAAATGGGTGGAGAGATGTGTCTTGATATTTTCCTCAGTAGTTCAAGAATTATATTTTCTTGAAGCTCGTGGCAATAAATTATACGTGTTCCGTAACTGCTCCTGGAGCAATTAATTACTCATCACGTGAGCATCGTTTAAGAGAACTCATGCAAATTAGAAAAATGACGCCGAGTATATATGGTGTGTAGTATACTCCTGCCAACGTTCTTTATCCATCTTTTCAAACACAACCACTACCTTTTCTCTCTCCAAACATTCTCTTTTTTTACGTGAGATGTTGACGGTGATTAATGAGGCATTAGCACAGAACAGAAACGTAGCTATCATGTGATCTTCCTTCAACATCAAAAACTTATGATTCTATACTCTTTTAATCTCATTCATACCTCTAAACAACTATTAACAAGAGAATTCTCAAAAAATTAAATACGTATAAGATTTCTGTAGAATGTGACAGCGGGTGTGCGATGCATTTTTCAAGCATTCTTCATCGAAAAATTCGTATGATAATCTTTACTATATTGTACGTTATCTTCGTTAAGACTCAACATGCACGAGAATTGGAAATTTTTGCATTTTTAGAATTATCAGAACATATTAAAGTGAGAGTCAAAAATGTTGTGATATTTTCATTCAGAGTTGGTGGCATGTGCTTCATGCGTCTAGGGATCCCGCTTCCAATCGCTAATGTGACAAATAGTTACATAATATTTCATTTGGCGAGTAAATAAAAAAAAAAATATGTCAAATAACAAGTTTTCATTTTCTTATGCCGCAAAACAGAACATCGATGCAGCTAATCTTTCTTCCAATTTGGCTAGAAATGTACATGTCTGATTAACAAAATTGCTACAATTAATAAAAATACATTGAGAACCCAGCATGTGACCAAAGCAAATCCGTTCCAGAGATTGCAAGAAAGGGTGCCACGCTGATTATGTGTTGATTGCTTAATTCCATTTGAGATTAAAGCCGGTCGTCCACGGTAAGCTACTGCAAGAAAAGCAAGTCGCGGAATGAGTCGCGTGTATGCGCAAGACCAATATGATTTTCGTCAACACGCGAATTGTTTTCGCTCGTAATAGCCAGTGGACGACCGGCTTTGAGATTCGTAAAGATTAATCTTGCAGCAACGTTTATTTCGACATTACTTTGAGCTCTCAAATTAGGTCATTACGCAGTGGTTTTAGTTGTGCAATATTTCAAGGTGCAATTGATTCAAGGACTTTCTCTTACGTCACAAACTCGATGATCAGACAAGACTACCTCCTGGATACATTTCCTCCTGTATCTCTAGGATGTAGTGGACAAGATCAGGTAGACTAAAACTGTGGATTCCAAAGTCTAGAGCTCAGTTATATAGTAGCCTTAGGAGATTATCAATCGAGAATTTTAGAGGACACTTATTCTGTATAACTTGAATGTTTTAGGCAATAAGAAATTCGAAAAAATTGCTCTTTTTAAAAATTGCAATTCTTAGTATTCATTCTTATTAGGAAATCCCATCGCTCCCACCCGTATTTAAATGCAAATAGGCGTGAGTGCCTGAGAGATAGATATCTGAAATAACAGTGTTGTCAGGCACATAGAATTCTCTCATCTCTGCTATTCATATTTTTCAGATAGCAATCAACGGCATACCATCAAACTCACATCGATACTGTGTGATTTATTAATTAAAAAATAATTGCAATTATTTGCTAATTATTATTTTATAATTTTAACTAGCATTGTTTCCCATGCTAGCTAATCACGTGTTTAATATTTGATTGAATCGCCTCTGACCTAAGCGCTCTTGAAGGATCACGAAAATTTCTTTTGCACCATAGTATCAGTTTGGCTTAACCAATAATGTAGTTAGATGCAGTTAGGAACAATAGGCAGAGGAGGAACAGTTAGGAACAATCGGACGTTTAGTATCTTAGTTTTTGATTACTTTTTATTTTTTCATTGATTATAAATGTTTTTAGTGCCTATTTCAAGCATTTTTAGTGTGTTTTGCCTGCCTATTTTTACAATTACTAGTGCTTAAACTTGCACTTACAAATACAACGCCACAACAGGCAAAATGCCCAACGAGGTGGCTGAGAAAAAGATACCGAGAAACTTCCAGTCTCTAGTCCTTCCTATACAGTAATACCTCGAAGTTACGCAAAAGGTGGCATGGGCGACAACCGCGTAAGTCAGAGAAAAATTTTCCATAGAAATACATATACTGTATATAAATATTAGTTAGTTGAGATCAAATTTTAGGAAGAACACCAGTCTTTTTCTTTTTTACTATGACTATAATGCTATGGTACTCTTCTATGTCTTCATAAAATCTAACTTCCATCATGACTGCGATACAGTCCGGTAAATAAGACCGTACCATGCTAAAATCTATGCAAATGAAAGTCCTGTGTTAAACGTTTTGAATGTTGTAATAGCATCTTGGTCCACTGAAAAAAAAATGAGCAGCTCGTACTTGGGGGTAAGAAAACAACTTTCAGTCATGATTTGAAGTTAATTGAGAATTGCAGACCAGGTGCAATGCCTTCAAAGAGCAATACATTAAACAAATTATTTTTAAAACTGGCGTTGGGCTTCAGGTATAAAACTGTGATCTTCTCTGTAAAAATAATAGATACCAAACGGGCCTTGGTGTTTCTAAATATAGGCAAAGTTTTCTTCTTCACATACTGTAGCCTCTCAAAAATCAATGCAATTCATTACATACAGGGAGGTTATGAATAAACTGACACTACTCAAACGTATTTACTGCCCATTCTGATGGAAGTATTTTTGATGAAACTTGGGGTATATATGGTATATATGGACTATGGGAAAAAGAAAGATTCAATGAAAAAAATTAATGCATTTTTGACCACCAGGTGAAAAGGCGGTGCTTTTTTTATCGAAGTAATATTTTTTCTATGGTCCATATAACGTATATACCAAGATAAGTTTCAATGAAATACGTACACTACAACGGGCGCTACATAAGTTGGAGTAGTGTCAGCATTACGGTATTGAGATGAGTAGCGTCCGTATAATTCAACTGACACTACTCCGACCCATATAGCGTCCATTGTGGTGGACGCATTTCATTGAAACTTGGTATATACGTTGTTTGGACCATGGGAAAAATATAACTGAGATAAAAAGCGCCACTTTTTCACCTAGTGGCAATAAATTGAACTATTTTATTGAACTTTTTTTTTCCCCCGAGGTCCATCTATTATATAAACCAAGTTTCATCAAAATACCTCCATCAGAATGGGCACTGCATATGTCTGAGTATAGTGTCTGTTTATTTATAACCACCCTGTACCAGACAAGCCTTGGTATTTTTAAATCCAGGCAAAGAGTTTCCTTCTTCACATACTGTAGCCTCTTAAAACCAGTGTAATTTCATTACATATAATGTTCTGATCGAATAAAAGAATTCTTTACTTGATTGTCACTTAATAATCGCCACTATAATATCGTGATTGTGCTTGAATTTCAGAAACGGGCATTTTTCATAGAAAATTACGTAACTTCGAAATCACCCAACTCGGGGTAGTATAAGTCGAGGTATTTTACTGTATTTGTTCAAATTCTACATGATAGACAATACTACTACGTCCATACCATCCGATAAAAAGATCAGCATCCACTTTACCATGTAGCTATAAACTGCAGGCCATAAAAAATCATTCTATAAAATAGTCGAATACCTTCTTAAGATGTTTTTTTTCTCTCCCCTGTATTCTTTTCTAACTCTGTCTTGTCAGGTTAAGGCGAAGATCAATGAAACAAAGCACCTGCGACAAGTTGGGGTTTTCCGCAGCATTAAGAAATACATCAGGACATTAGTGATGTTGCCTTGACTGCTTGATTACGTTTATAAAAATTTCAGTATATAAACGAAGGCTTTATATATAGGCTACCGATGTAGTTGTTGGTGTTTCGTATTGTGTGGTTCTCTTGGGACATTGTTGTTCAGTTTCGGAGCGTGAGGGATGATCGTTGTTCCAGTTAAGGAGATTATCGGCTGAGTGACAGAGTTTCTCTTTCCTCCGTGTTTTACTTCCCTCCGGGGATTAAATGACGACGGCACTTTCTATCATGTTCCATTAAAAAATATACAGGGTGTCCTGTAAGTCCTAATTCGGTTTTTATCTCAACAATCATTCGTCGTAAGGGTATAGTTTTAATTCAAAAAATGATTACCCATTCAATGTTTTGTGACAACATACCTCACACTGTGTGACAACTTGCCCCGTATATGTGGTTGGTTGCCCCGCTCGACGCGCGAAAAAGTTTTAATTATTATTCCCACCCAAAAAGCTATACATATATTTCTGTAAACGCAGAAGTTTCTGATCTGAATAGGACCGGTTCTGGACATTTTTCAAGTGTAAGCGAAATAATATTTTGGTGATAAAAAAAATTGCCTCTTCCTTCAGTTCGCCCCTTTTGCGGCCGCGTAGTTCGCAGCAATCTAGATCCGGCCCTGAATTTGAGCCAATCGTTCAAACTTAAGGCAGAAATATAAAAATACAAGCGGTGCGCGTGTGTGAATTACACATCCGAAATTAATCGAAATGTCAAAACTTCGACATTTTTTCCATGTTTTCCCTACGAAAATTCCGGCAAAAAATCAACCTTTCAAAAACAGTTTGTGTGGTCAAAACTTAAAAACAACAACTACTACAGAGAATCAGAGTTGGGACCACGAAAATAAGTCGTACAAAGCGGTAAAGCGTTGTAAGTGGCATAAATCAGTGGTTCCCAACTTTTTTTCACCATGACCCACCTAAGCATCTTGTAAAATCCTGACGCCCCTCCTTTAAGAGACACTCGGGGGGGGGGGGGTTAGAGGTCCATGCAAGTAGCGGACTAGAAAATAACGTGCCCGTAGCGGCTAAGATAAATATCATCGTTTCAGTTCAAAAAAATGCTCAAAAGACGTTAAAAAATTGTCCTGTACCAGTTTTGAGAATGAAAATACAGTGTGTAACAAAATAAAAAAAAATCAAAATTTTTATACGGTCCCCCGTCCTCTAACTTTTAATTAGAAAGTTATTGTCCTGTCTCTTCTCAGGCCAACAAAAGAAAATCCATGTTTTAAAGTGCTATATTGGCTGAGATATTTGAATTTAGAAATCGGAGGAAAGTTGGAAAGGACAGCACAAACGAGAAAAAGAAGTGTTGTACGTTAGTTTATGTTCCGCTCTTTCTCAACTTTTACCCAATTTTTCAATTGAAATATCTCGGTGAAGAAATCCATTTAGAAACGTGGAATTTTTTGTTGGCCTCAGGAGTGACAGGGCAACATTTTTCTAATTCGAAGTTAGATAACAGGAGAAGAGCGTATAAAAATTTAGGTATTTTATATAATGATACGCTGTATTTTCACTCTTGGATCTGGTACAGTGATTTCTGAAAGCATTTAAGCATTCTTTAAGCTAGAAACATACCTCTATGACGTACGGGTGGTGAGATAAAGACCAAATCTCCCAGTTATTACACACACGATTCTTTGTGAAAAACTAATATAGAAAAGTGTTTTTCGCTTTAGAATCGGACGATTATTTCGGGAGTTTTAACATTTGTAATCTTTGTGACGTGACAGTTTTCTAACGATCAGTTACGCGCCAAACATCCAACGAAACTGAATTTCTCTTTTAGCAGAGGGTTGCAGCTAATTGAAAATGTGATGATGTGATGTGTTGCTACTTCATCGGTGGCGGCCTGCCAGTTATAATTTCCTTGGAACATGGACTGGGCCACCGTTGGCTGGCTAATTGAAAATAAACTAAAATATTCAATCCCGTTAGAAGCCAAGTTTAGTTTTTTCTTCCAGGATTGGCACTTTTTCTCTCAGTCGAGAGAGATGTTATGATCTTGTTATTGCGTGTTACCTTCACCCACTATATTAGCAAATTCATCACCAAATTCGTGAAGTGTTGGCAAAATGAGATCTATTTGAATTTTTTTCCCCAAAATCAACACTTTTTAGCCGAAATATGTTAATTTTCGCTCCTTCATTGTTTAGTCAAATCTTTTGGGGGAAAGTTGAAGGGGGAAAAAACTGATTTCACATCTTTAACTTTCTTGATGAAGAGCGCGGTAGCTCAAATTGATAAGATACTCGCCTGAAGTACCAAGGGTTATTTAGAAGTGTCGCGAGTTCAATACCTGGTTCATCCTTGTCAGAAACTTTCCTGACACAGAAGTACAACAGAAACGGCGACATGACCAAATAAAAAAGACTATAACCGCATAGAATCCCACATCGAGGGATTAGTGCACTAACCTCTCGGTAAGTATAGAAAAAAAGCTGCCGCGTACGGAATCGGCAATAAATTTCAGGTTCCGGTCTACTTAGCCCTCGTGTGCAGAAAATGACCGTGGTGCGACAAAAAATGATCAATGATCAGCTTTCTTGATTTCACTTAAGGCTAATAGCGTTGTTTTTCAGCTTCAAAAACTCCAAGTTATACGTTTGATGTACGTTCAATGAATTTGGTAGGATTTGAAAGTGACGTTATTTAGTTTTTAAAGCATTATAACTCCATAATTATTAGTCCAATCAAAAAACTGAAAACACTTTTTTCCATATTAGTTTTCACAAAGAATCAAGTGCGTAATTATTGGACGGTAGATAATATACACTCCGTATATGTGATATAGCAAGCGCTTTTCAGTTTTATTGCTTTGTAAAATTATTAAAAACCTGTTTTTCTCAATTAAATTAGATAATTTCCAACTGAAATACAGTTTTGAAATGCGAAGCCTAACCGTCAATTAGGTAAAGTTTTGGAGGTTGACAATGATAGATGGTTTCTTGTTTCATAGCTTTGAGCTTTCAGCCCTGATCTGTACAGCCTCCGATCGTTCATTTGATGATAATTCAGTTTTACGCAATTTCTAGAATCCTTAAGTTTTGCCGTGACTCCTTACGGAAACACGCAGTTTTCTGATAGTTTCTGCTGGCAGCTGCCAATTAACATAGATGTTAAATAAGTATGGAAGAAGTTTGCAGAACTTTTTCCGATTTTTAACAATAGATTAACGGATAACGATTTCCCTTCTTAAAAATTAACTAATCTAATTCATCAAATTGAAGTAATAAAAAAATATGGAGTGCAGTAAATTATCATAAGTTTATTTTCATTCTTTAAAAACTATTCAAAAACTTCAATGGTTTTGTTCGTTATTTTTCTCCTATTCGTTGAAGTTTTGTGAATTTCATTGCAGTTTGTGTACCATAAACATATCCGCGATTGTTTTCATTTATACAGACCTTCATTCAATAAAAACACGTTGGCACAAGATGTGAAACTGAGAAGCTTATTTTCTAAAGGGAACATTTCTACTTTTTCCCGAAATGCACTTTTTAATGGTTTAGGAATGTTTGGGATCAGCTCTGTCAGATTATGCAGTCGGGGTTATTCATACAGGATTATTTTTAGTATAAATTAATATGTAAAGTTAGTCGTTTCTATCAAAAGGGAACATATCCACCTTTTTCCATACACTTCGATTTTTTTTCATCTCTCGATAACGGACACACATGGGATCGAAAATTTTATCCGCTAACGAGGAATGTCCATTAATGGAAAGTAAGGCACATATTGAGGCCCCATCTATGTAATTCAAAATTTTGTCCGTCAGTGGTGGTGTATGCTAACGGAGTGGCGTGTGTATAACATCCGTTAGGGGAGGTTCCACTGTAGAATGATCATGTTTATTATATTAATGACGAGAGGGCAGTAAGGGTACTTTCCTGGGCTAGTTAAAACCTTCTAAAATAAACAGATGACGTAGGAATTTCTAATTTTTTAGATTTGACTAGCTTAAATTTTAATCAAATGGTTACATTTTCATTAATTTTCTTCCAAAACGGAAAATTTCCAAAATTTAAATGTAGGTAACTGCTTTAAGTGTTGATCAAAAAACATAATTTAATATTTTCTAATTTTGTAAAAAAAACGTATTCCTTACAAAAGTAGAAAATATACGTTTGTTTCTACTGTAAATTTAGCATTAGTGGAAATGTTCCCTTTTGAAAAAATAACT
Organism: Pholcus phalangioides; assembly: GCF_987345545.1. Classification (NCBI taxonomy): domain Eukaryota; kingdom Metazoa; phylum Arthropoda; class Arachnida; order Araneae; family Pholcidae; genus Pholcus; species Pholcus phalangioides. Next base: position 15,309,149 of record NW_028301625.1, on the reverse strand, counting down.
TTCTCAACTGATCAAACATATTTTCGAATGTTCTTGGGAAGGCAATTGCAAATCATCTATCCCCGTTTGGGAACCATACAGGAGCCTACTCAATCCTTTAAGTAGTTTTATAAATTTCAGAAAGATTTTAACAGTATGACTATTCTTTGTGTGACCGTTACAGTTGACCATGCTATTAGACACAATTTATAATGCATTCATGCAACGTCAGTCTTGGAAATTCCTCCTCCATGAGCATTAATCACGATAATGAAAGGATACTTTCACTGTTGTAAATTATAAATTACTGTCTTATATACTCGGTGCACACATTTCAAATACCATTATACACTCTGTCCGGTACGTTTTAACAAATTCGGAAAATTTTAGTCATTTGATTTTGAACTTCAGCGTAACTGGTGCTCTTTCAGTTTAACCCTTTAATTGGCAAGCCTTGAAATATCCAGAGGAGAAAATTTCTGAGGAGTTATATCATGTAAATGAGGTATCCCGCATGTCATTACATGACAAAAAAATTATTGACAACATTAAAAAAAAAAACGGGCTGTTACACTTCAGGGAACACACTGCATTTATATGATTTACATAGATTTGAATATAGTCGATCCTCATTTTACGGACGTCTCGGTTTGCGAACTATTCGGTTTATGACCAACAAAAAAAGATTTGGTTTACGAGCTAATCTCTCGGTTTACAAATGTGCAAAACGGTCTAAAAAAACCACAGAAAGAAGCATATTTCGAAAGTCTGAGATTACTTTCTTGTTTTCCGACAGAATTTGGTTGAAGAATTACATTTCATTAGAGCAAAATTCCTGCCACCAAATACGGCTCCTCTCATCCAGCCCATGACTCAGCAGGTTATTTATAACTTCATGAAACTCTGAAGAGTGGAACTTTTTCTGAAGATATTTTGCAATAATATCTCACATAAATAAGACAGATCTAGCATAACAGTCAATGTTACTTTTGGGAACATTACTTTATCATGCTATATTGCACATTTCTTATTTACAAAGTTTCTCAGCAAGTCTATTACAGGTTATATTTTGTGGTCAGATTGTGTTGTTAGCGTAGATTTTGAAGGCTTTGACTATGATACATATTCACGGAACAAAACTTTGCCCTGGCATCGTTTTCATTATGTTTGCATTTTATTTTTGTTGAATTATGATAATTTTTTTCAGTGTTGGTTTATTCATAACACTTGATTATGCACAGGAGCTGTTGTAAATGTTCACACTAGAAATTCTTGTAGTCCAGAATGGAATTAATTCATTTCATATTGATTCCTATGGGGAAATTTATTTCGGTTCACGAACAATTCGGTTTACGAACCGACTTCAAGAACGAATTAAGTTCGTAAACCGAGAGTTGACTGTGCTTCAAAAATTCATTTATTGTTTGCCATCCTACTTTTGTTGCAGCATTCACAGCAATATATCTGTCTCCTCCACATATAGTATTTCTCTACAAAATGCAAAGGTCAGAAATCGTTCTTGCTTGGCTTGTCAAGAAATAAGAGACATGTGCACCTTTAAGTCATTCTGCTGGTAGCTATAGAAACTTCATGAACCGCTCACAAGTAAATATCAAATGTTTAGGTGTTGCTTAGAAGCATCCATGCCGAAACGAGCTCAAAATATACGCCTTAATTTGAAAAATAAAAGAAATTCATGTTGCTTTTGTGAACAACACGGCCAAATAAAAGGGTTAAAATAGATTTCGCATGGTCTCACAAAGGTATCGTTAGCATAGTCCGGATTCCAACCCAGAATTGCCGATGCGGAAATCACTCTGCAATAAAGCAGAAATGCTCAGTTATTATTATATCCACGTCAGTGGATAGATATCAAGTCGAAAACTATTTTGGACCAAGTCTTGAAACTTACCATCAATTCTAATGAGACCGTTCTGTTAATACCTCATGAATCACATCGTATGTTAATTCATTCAATAATGAAGCTTGATTATTTGACGGTAACATGATATCCATCGACGAATTGTTTGTATCATGCTATTGACACAGACACACACGCGCGACCGATACGTTTTCAAATAAATATTTATAATGCACAGAATACCATTTTGTAAACTGTCGGGTATGGAATACTTGCGTATACATTTGGAACGATTCTCGAATCAATTCGAGTGGTCGAATCGCTCTTCGATCATTTCGGATTTCTGCTTTGAAAAACACACCGCATCACAACCGAAAAACCCAGCGATGCATCATTGAGTAGAAACAGCGATTTAAAGTGATCAAGGAGATGGTTCATTTCCTTTTTATTATTTTTTATTTTTTGGCTATCCGCAAGAGTATTAATCTTGATAGCGCGGGTGATCGAAGATAGAACCATCAAGAGAAATGACAATTTGTTCCATTGATGAAACCCGAATCCTCTTGGCATGACACAGTAATTCTTCTCAAAATCTACCTTCTATTTCCCCTCGGTATACTGTAGCAGTGCTCATAATGAACGAAACTTGAGATAACGCTCTCGTGTATATATATATAAAGATAGCGGATGGGATGTTGGAATAAGAAGTTTCGGGCGAAGAAACCATTAAAGATAAACGTTCCGAAAATGCTTTATGACTGAAAACCACGGCCAATGAAGACGTTTAATATTAGAAAGAAATAAGAAAATGAATGGCAATGAAACGTGAACTTGTTTTTTTCTTTAAAATTGACGGCGACATTAATTTGATTCACTATACAAAATTTTAATTGCTTTCAAAATTTTGTGGTGCTGAAAAGTTAGTTGTTTTCAAAAATTAAGAGGGTCTCATACCTTTTACATAGTGAAAAACTACGCTCTAGTAGAAATAACGTATCATTAAAAATACTACTTAACCAATGATTTATTTCAAAAATTTTTACATACTTCCGATCATATATACAATCCTATCTCAGCATATTTTATATATCTCTTAATATTTTGCAAATTTTCGAAAATAAAATCATTAAAAACAGCTTGCACGCATAATAAAAAAAGCTTGACATCAGTGCAATTGATTCAAAATATAAAGGAAATTGTTTAGTTCGTGAAATGAAGCATAAGACTGAGATTTCGTTGACTCAATCTTATTTAAAATTTAATTTTAAGTTAAATTTTTTTTTGAATTTCAAAATTTTAAATTCGAAATTTAATTTTGAATAAGATTGAGTGAATGAAATCTCAACCTTTTGCTTCATTTCATGAACTGAACAGTTCCCTTTATATTTTGAATCAATATTTATTCAGTTATATTGATGTGATGCTATTTTTTCAAGCGTGAAACCTGCTTTTAATGCATTATTTTGAAAATTTGTAAAAAAATTAAGTATTGGAGATATGTAGGCCTAAAACTTTGTACTGGCATCGGATAGCATAAACAATCCTCAATCAAAAATATGTGTAAAAAATTTGAAATAAGTCAATGGTTAAGTAGTGCTTTCTTAATTATATTTCTACTAGAGCATAGTTTTCTTCACCATCTTAGAAGGTATGAGATCCCTTAAAACAAAGATCGCAGGACTGATCTTTGCAAGAGCACGAGGAATTTTTTATTGAGAATTTTCAGTTACTAACTTTTAAAAAATATTTTAAATTAACAGAAATTAATTAAGATGGCATATAAAGATATTTTCTTTGAAAATTATAGTTATTTTATAAAGGTATTTAAAAATATTCTAAAGTTTTGATCGTCTAGAGAAGAGGCATGGGCCCTCACTGTGCCCCTTCCTGCGTGTTTCTGATTGCTTCCGAAATATTGTGGTGGTGATATATGTATATATAAACTGTTTTCAAAAATTAGATAAATCATGAAGAGCAAAGAACCTAGAAAAAACATTTTTTAATGTAATTGTTTTCAAATCAAATATTTTTCTTCGAGGAATGTTTGTTATATTGCCAATTTAATAGACTGATAAAATTTTTTGCCCCGAGATGAGATCTCGCTCATTTTTGGAATTTATAAAAATTCACGTAATTCTTTTTTTTCTTAGAAAATAGTCATTAGTGGTAAAAATATCATGAAATTTAAGAGTCATTGATTGATTTATGCAGTTTTTTTTAAATAATTACACGTAGAGTCATTAAATACATATGTTAGTTAGTTTTTGGCTAATCGTTGGATTGGATTGGATTTTGAATTTTTTGGCGCAAGGACCAATTTGGCCAAACTGCGCCAGAACATGACACAAAAATAAGAAAAATGTCCTTTTGTCGTGTCAAAAAACTAAAACATAAAAAGGAAAACAAACGTAAAACAATGACATGATTGGCTAATCGTTATTATAACGTATTAACTAAGTTTGCAAAAGATTAAAAGTGTATAATAGTAATTTATTCCATTTTTGTATGAATATCTTAGTCAAGAAGTTCACACAAACGAATGAAAAAATTGGTTTTTGTCCCAGTGAATGTAAAATGAATATCGAGATGTATTCTTTATATGTACATATCAAAACCGATACTGGTGGAAAATCCAACTATTTCACTCTAAACATGAAATAGCGGTGATGTTGTAGCGAGACCCACGCGAGATAGGAAAATTGATCAGCTTCAAAAGTCAATACGAATCTAACATTGGAATAAGTATGTAAAATATGTTGGTACAAGTATACATATATATATATATATATAGAGTTGTAAATCGATGGAATGTCAATCTATGTAAAGTTATAAGACGTTACAAATACCAGTTACCGACAGGGAATGTGAATAAATTCAATGATTTCATAAGGATTTTTTGAGGGAATATATATGTTATATTTTGACAAATCATATCCGTTGAACGAACCTATTTGATAATAACCTTTCTTTTACAACATTGACTATCGTTTGTTGAGTAAACAAGAACGAATCTTTCATTTGAATAGATATTTTGTATCAATAAATAAATATACTGACCATATAATATTTTTGAAAGTCATCGAGAGAGAGAGAGAGAGGGACAATTTAAATCCTAACTTACTAGGACCTTAAAGATCTACTAACATATTGAAAAGAAATCATATTATATACGAAATAGCGTTATTATTAATTTTCAAAGGTAGTATAGTTCTCCAAAAACCAAATTTGGTTCCGGAAATGCTCCTCGAAGAGAGTGAATTTTGTTGTTGGATTGTTATAGTACGTGGTCTCGGTGAAAACCTTTTTGTAGCGGTTAGTTCGTTTCCACCGTGTTATCAGTACAAGTGTCTAGTTGTTTTTTTTTAGTGTTTCACATTGGTTTTTGCACTGTTTTTGTTTCCGCGTTTCTGCATTATTTTTGTATTTTTGCAATTCCTCTTTGTTTTTGTGTTTTCGCATTTTTTCAGTGTTTCTGTTTTCGCATTCTTCATTGTTTTTGTTTATTTGCATTAGTTTTGTGTTTTTGTACCGTTTTTTTTGTTTTTATAGTTTTTTTTTGTTTTTATAGTTTTTTTTTTGTTTTTATACCGTTTTTTTGTTTTTGTACTTTTTGTGTTTTTGTACTGTTTTTGCATTTATTCTTTTTTTTTAATTTTTCCTTTTTTTGTGCTGTAATATTTTGTGTGTGGGATTCTATGTATGTACATTTGATTGTGTATAAGTTTTCACCGACTCGGTCCTGCCTCATTCACAGGGGCAATGTCTAAAAGTGTCCTGGGCCGTGTTCGGTTTGAAAGAAAGAAAGAGGGCTACGTGTATACTTTCCTGGAGCCATGAGTATTACAAGGATTAGATCGAGCTCGAGTTAACTTCTTCATACAAGGATGTCAGGGTACAGTGCGCTTGTTCGTAGTAAGAGCTTGTTTAAGGTGGAATTACGCTATAAAAGTTTGATAAAAGAAATATTTTAAAAAACTGGAAAAAACAACCAATACGCATTTTGGTTACATTCGCTCGAATGCAACCGATACGCTCATTGGCTGCTTTTCTTGTTTTATAGAAGAAATTTTATCAAACTTGTATAGTTTAATCCTGACCTAAAACGGATTTCTTAATCTTTCTAATCTCTCTTCGCTAGTTTTTTTTATTTTTCATTCCCAACGTTAATTTCGTATATTTTTATAAATAATTTAACAAAGTAAATTAATTATATTTTGTAATTAAGCTGTAAAAGTTATATAAAATTATTTTATAAAACTTGAAAAATGCAACCAATAAGCATATTGGTTACGTTTGCTCGAATTTAACCAATAAGTTTGTTGATTGTTTTTTTTAGTTTTCTAAAAGATCTTGTATCACACTTTTATAGTATTGCGTCAGGTTTATGTTATGCGAGCATCTTTTGCATGCCCTCCCCCCCCCCCCACAACCTGTAGCTGGGACCCTAGTGTGAAAGAAGTAGTTTCACATCACTTAAGTGCCCACAGTATATTCCCATATAACTTAAGTGACCCACGGCATATTTACAGATCATTCAATTGACCTGCGGCACAGTTCCAGAGCACTCAAGTGGCCCGTGTAATAGTTCCATGTCACCTAAGTGGCCCGTAACACATTTCCAGATCACTTAAGTGACACGCGGTGCATTGCCATATCACTTAAAAATGACCGCAGTCATTCAAGTCGTGCCCTCGACACCAAAAAGTGGGAGAACCTTCTGCCAACTCATTCAACAGCCAGCCCATGTTTAGACCTCCTGTATTCCTGGCACCGGTCATCCAACGGACGACAGAAATAATAAGTCATTTTAATTGCTCAACATTTCACTATTCCCAACGCACACACACGAAGTCATCCAAAAAAATAATAATAATAACCCAGACCTCGTGTAAATTGCCTGTGCACCATAATTGCTATTGACGCACGTGTCTCTCGGTTGTGTGTGAAAATCTAGCGAGAACCATTAGGGCTTGTCTCGTACTTTCATTATATGAAAAAATAGGGGGGCTTAGGAACCCCCCTCCCCAAAAAAAAGCCATTTTCCACCTAGAGAAAACAAGGCAACACAAAACAATCACGAAGAGAACAAAGAAAACACAACCGTTATGATTAATTCCCTATGTCAAACTCCAAATGTCCACCTCAAGGACCTGGACATTGAGTAATAACACATGCGCGTAAGGTTATCCTCACGGGAAATTTACAACGATGGCCATTTTTATATTGTTATTTACACAAAAAAGCTTTCCTTATCCTCTATTTATTCTTTCAATTCGAGCGAAATTATTCTTACCTATAAAAATTCCTTTTTTAAGGAATAAAAAAAAAAAGTCACGTATATATTCAGTTATATGTATTATAAAATAATTCGACCAACTATAAACTTGACTGGTATTCTTCGCATTTTCATTGCGTGGCGAATTCATTATTATTAGATGCCATATTTGTGTGTGAATGCAAGTATGAAAGAAAAATGTTTTCATTTTTTTTGGAGGGTATCTCTTTGATATGCAAGTGAACCATCTAAGAAACAGTTATATTCCTTACACGCAACATTTTTATACGAAAAATAAGTAAATAACTATTTTATTATTATTTTTTTTTGTTACATTATTTGTTCGAAGAGAAAATAATGCGTGTTATTGTTTCCTTTTGGAGTATGTCTTGGTGAAGGTACCAAAAAGAAAAATGACAAATAAAAGCGCCATTAACGGCGAAGAGAAAAATGGAAAAAAATGGATTTCATAAAGCGTCTTATACATATTTTTTTTTTTTTTTTTGTTGGTTATTTTTGGTTATTTTTCCTAAGAATTCCATTTTTTATAGCATGTTTTTTCCCCTCCTCCCGTCATGTTAGCATTTTCCTCTCACAGCTTTAAAAAGGGGGGGGGGGTTAAGATTTTTCTCTTGATAGGGCTAAAGAATAAGTAAAAAAAAAAAAAATTGTATACCTGCCAAACTCTTAAGTCGTTGTCCTTTTCCCGTACCGTGTCGCTATTTTTTGTTAAGGAATAAAAAAAAGCCGATGCAGAGGAAAGATATTTAATTAAACTTTTTGGAGAAATAACAAATAATTGAAAAAAGAATATCTAGATATATTTTTTTAAATAAAATGGAATATTTTCAGATTTTTTTAAATTTTTTTATTTATATTTTTTTTATATGAGATATAAGAGATTTTACTTCAGGATTTTTTGTGGATGGAATGTTCATTGGTGATCAGAGATTGGTTTACCAAGAATGTCGGTCTTCCTTAAAAACTTTTACTTCGTTTCTCACTCGAACTTTGATAATGTCATCTGATAGACTTCTAAAATTATGTCCGGTAGATGTGATTAAACGGGCGGAAATAACTATATAGATAAAGCAAAGACGCAATTTGCCCGTGTCTATCTGGAATTTTTTTGATGAATTTGAAATGACCCTTTTAAAGGGCGTTGAAGATCCTACTATAATTGAATATCCCACAAATATACCAGGGCCGGAGCAACACCTTCGATGCCGAAAGTCTAGCTGGCAAAGTCGTCCATTTCACCTATATTCATTGGATATACTGCAAAAAAATGTAAAGATTCCACATACGTCGGACTGTTATATCTATATCCAATGGCTACAGGTGAAATGGGCAACTTTAATGACGTCAAAGCTTCGCGCGGAGGCCTTCTGCTATAGAAGGTGTTGGCCGGAATCGGTAGCAGCTGATGTCATGCAAGACGTCATTGCTCAAACAGAACCGAATGCACCCGCTTTGCTACCCTGCCAATTATGATAGTTTGCAAGCGCTGCACTGCCCATTCCACTGATTTATTTCCAAAATTTTCTTTTAGATTATTGCCATTAGTATCTGCCTATTCATTGGTTTGCTTTTATCAACTATTTCAAAATTAAAATTAAGAAATTTTGCATTTGCTTATGAAGTCACTTCCACTGAGAATATTTTTCTCGAATCCATTCCAGTTGAATGACGTACGTTAGTTAACATTTTATTGGGTTGATAGAAAGCCAAGAGACAGATAATTTTAATCATTTTCCTGAACTTTCTAATAAATTTAGACGATCATTTTTTTTCATTTGAATTAGCTTATTACTAATATAACCGTAACATAAAAACATGGGAAGCAAATATAAAAAATTCTAATATAAAATGTTTGAAGATATTATTGTTATCATTTTAAATGCTAAATATCAAAAGACATTATTGCCTACCAACTATTTCTTGGATTTTATTCATCTTTTAGCTTATAGATTATAAAAGGATTCTAAAAATACTATACTCGCATATTCGTGACACTAACACAGCACCATGGATGAGAGATCCCCCCCACTTAAAACAGTAAAGTAAGCAACTAAAATGTAAAAAAAGCACGTTTCTCGTGTGTTGATGTCGGGTGCTAAAAAAAAGTGTTTAAGCAGTGACGTCACGCACTAGCTCCGCGACCACGCCCACTGACCCAAGGCGGGAAGCGCGACTTTAAAGGGATGAAACAGTCCTTACTATATAGCCCTGACAAATACTCCAGTTCTACTGTGATCAGGGTATACAAAATGATTTGTCATACATCTTGAACCAAAAAAACCAAGTTTCTTCATCATAAAACTCTTTAACAAGATTTCGGCTTACATAACTATTTATTACATTTAAAAAAAATTGAAATTTAAGAAAATATATGCACAGTTACGGATAGGTTTGGACAGGATCTACATCGGCGGTAAAACAGTGTTTACTTTTCCGTTCGTAATGGAAATGCTCTTGAAATTTGGAAGCACATCTTCCTTCATTGTAGGCCTTAAAACTTCTATAGATTGAAATATTTTGATTTGAAAAAAAAAATGCCCATTTTTTTCATTAACAATAACAAACTCTCTTAAATGCTACGAATGAAATTACGAAAAAAAATTTTTTTATCTTTTCCGTCAGATGTAAGAATTAGAAAAATATTTGATTTATGAGGGAATGTATATGTGTGTAATGTGTGTTACTGGTCTATGTATCTAGTGTCGGAGCATGTATATGCGTTTAGTATATTCTTGTATATTAATGTAAATCATTTGTATCTGTATATAATGTGTCTAACACGCGGAACTTAGGAATGTTCCCTCGTAATAGCTTTGTAAGTTTTGCCACATGATTGTTTTGCCAATGGCATCGGACAAAAATATAATGATTCTATTCTATTCTGTTCATTAACGGCGAAGAGAAAAATGGATTTCATAAATACATATTTTTTACTGCTTTCTTTTGGTTATTTTTCTCACACACAGACACACACAAGAAAATTCCATTTTTTATAACATGTTTTTCCCCTCTCCTCCCATCATTTTCGCGTTTTCCTCTCGTAGCGTTTAAAACGGGGGGGGATTAAGATTTTTCTCTTGATAGGGCTAAAGAATAAGTAAAGATATATATATATATATACCTGCCGAACACTTAAGTTGTTGTCCTTTTTCTGTACGGTGTCACTATTTTTTGTTAAGAGAATAAAAATAACGATGCAAAGGAAAGATATTTAATTAAACTTCTTGGAGAAATAACAAATAGTTGAAAAAAATATATTTATATATATTTTTTTTATAAAATGGAATATTTTCAGAATTTTTATCTGTTTTATATTTTTTTAAATGAGATATAAGAGATTTTTTACTTTAGGATTTTTGTTGATGGAATGTTCATTTGGTGGGAAAACCATATTGAGTTTCTATGATTATTATGTTGTTTGTAATAATGTGTTTATTTAGTTTTAATCGATTGGTGGGTTATAAATATGAACTTGTTCATTTGTGTTGTGACCAATTTTGTTTTCTCGGTGTGTTATGTGTTTGAATTGACTGTAATTGCTTTTAGTGAATGAGCTTGGGCCAAACACACACACACGCTGTTCAGTTACTTGGAACGTGTAATATCGGTTATGGCAACCCCTCTGTATACATTTGATCGAGAACTCTTCATGGGGTGAAACGTACCGTTGGAAAGGGATTTTTTTTCATCAGATGCTCAACTGCTTTACTGACGTTGACGAAATAATTCGTCCTTGTTTAGTTTGAAGGAATACTGCATCCTAGCTTTTCCTTTGTTGGTTTATTATAGAGTGGGATTTAAAAAAAAATTTTCTTTCACCTCATTAATCGTTTTTTCTTCTCAAGTGAAGAGAAAGAGCGTAAAGAGAAAAGTTGTTTTGTCTACACAAGTAGGCATAATAGTCTTTTATACTCGTCGAGTAGTTTAGTGGTTAACTAAATTTTGAGTCATGAAGTATTTTAGAATGTATGCAGACGTTAAGGGCCGTTTACACTCCCTTTAAGATGTCAAGTAGACGTATAGATAAACCGAATTCTATTTTTTCAGTTAAGTAGGTCCTACATGCATGTTCCAGTGGACGTAACTTCGTATTATTCAATGAGCATTGACTACTGAATCACTTACGTTGGGATAGTTTTTTGAGCACTTGACAACTTAAAATTTGGTTAACTACTAAACTACTTGACCTTCAGTCAATAAAAACTGATACATCACTTATCTGATTTACCTTATTTTCAAATTGATATCCTAAAGATATCAATTTGGAAGACTTATCACTAGCAGTATCCGACCAGCGGGAAGGTCGAGTGTAGAAAACCAACAAGAATAGTGACGATCTTCATTTTATAGCCGAAAACTGAGGTAACGCATGCGCCGCTACATCGAAATCGGAAATCACTGGATTTAATTTGGAACTATATATATCTCTAAAACTTGTTGTTAAAATTTCATCTTGAAGGGATTAAACACGGTCGGTCCTGGCAAAGAAGATGACACTGTTTTCATATAAAAATTTGCAAGAGATGGAGCAATAGAAAACTCAACGATCATCCATACAGACAAACAGTTAGAGAACAACAAAACCGATATATCCTATATTACTAAGTCGCTAATAATAGATATGTAACTAGTTTAGAAATCTATAATATATCATCAAAAAGACGAATTGTAGTAAAATTAGCACAGATAGACTTGAGATATAAGTTTAAACAAATATACGTAAATCATGAAGAAGTTGATGTCAAAATGCATCCATAGAAATCTCCGTTACAGGAGGAATATCTCAAAAACCCTCAAAGAATCCAACAAAACACTAAAGCTTCACCAGTACAGACATATATGGACATATCGTACTCCTCATGCTGGAAGCACAAATGTGCAATGTACTTAGAGAAAAAAGAACATGGTAAATGGCATATAGATGGCTTTTTTCTCAGCCAGAGATATCAAGAAAACAGTTATTTTATATTATGCTGAGGTGAGCTCGGAAAGAAAAGTCATCACGTCTCCGCCGGGACTCGAACCCAGGCCCTCTTGCATACCGGGCAAGCATGCTACCATCTACACCACTGGAGACACATAAATCGGCCTTCCTAATTTCACGCACTGTGTCGTGAGGCGCTGAAGTGTCTCCAGTGGTGTAGATGGTAGCATGCTTGCCCGGTATTTAAGAGGGCCTGGGTTCGAGTCCCGGCGGAGACGTGATGACTTTTCTTTCCGAGCTCACCTCAGCATAATATCCGGAAAATAACTGTTTCCATGGTAAATGACGTTTGAATGTTTACTTTACCCATGTTACTCGATGGAAGTTATTTTTCTAAAACGTTTTGTAACATGTGTCTCAATAGGGATACACATTCTTATTTCAGGCAACACTTAGATAGCAAAATAAGGTATCCAACCAGCCAATAAAAAAACAGTGAAAATCCGTGCATTCGTGCTTCTAGCATGAGAGGGATGATATAAAGACGTTACGTTAGGAACTTTTGGACTCATCGATAAGTATTAAATCATAGTATCATTTAATCAATAAATCTGTAGTAGGAAAAAACTTGATCTTCAGTTGGGACAAAACAATTTTGTAGCATGCTCAAGTAAAGTTGAATACATTCTGAATCACGTTTAAAACTATCCGAAATTTTGTAAATGCATAAAAAGCACGTTTTTTGGTGGTACTAACAATGCCGATTTAGAAAGATGACAATATGATGAAAACATACATTTGATGACACATGATGATAATGTTGCCTCTCGATATAACGCGATAATCCCTCTGCAATGATATTTTTTCTTGGTCTGCAGAGTATCGTTATATCGAGGTTTCACTGTATAGTATTAATGGAAGAATGCATAAATTTTACCCAACAATACTAAAAAACCACCAACGAATAAGGAAATATATTTGCCTTATCCATTGGTGATTTCTACAGTATTTAGGTGACAGTATTTATCTGTTAAAAAATTAGATTTAAATCAAATGGTTTTGCTAAGAAATTTTTGATTATCATTTTTGAATATTCTTATACATTTTTGGTTTGGAGTACGCGTTATGTTGTGCGAGAAATGAAGTATAGAGGCTTGCAGCTGAAAACTCGGCCGAGTATCAGAAGTGAAAAACTACTTGTTTGGGTGAAGAAAGGAATAAGAAAACGCAATGAAGAGATAGATGTATGCGTTTCTGATTCTTTTCTGCTTCCTTTACTTTCTTCTTCTTTCACCATTGAAAAGAGGCGGTTCTTCCCCACTTCTTCTCTTCAGAGCGAAAGCAATTCATCTTTGGAAGCCGTTTGTCAATTCTGAAGCATCTTAAAAGCATTTTTCAAGGAGAGTACCTGTCAAGAAAGAAAAGTGATTTCCAGATAGATATGAAATACAACCACCTAAAAAATACCCATAAAATTCATGTATACCACACATTTATCGTTCTTTGAATCTACATCATGTAAAAAGGTGTTTAAGATTTGATAAATATCTTTTCTTATCGGGACTTTCTTTCTATCTAAAGATAATGGCATTGATTTAATATGATGTAATTTAAAATCCACAAGTTCGATGTGTCTTCCATCTTAGATCAAGTGTCAAGGAATGTCGAGGTAAATTCAAGTCGATATTAAAAGTTGATGGCTAAAGAGAAAGTATAAAACGATGATTCCAAATTCCAGTGGAACTAAAAATTCCAAAAATGTTCTTGGAATCAGTCATATATAAGGATGTTTTTTTGTTTTTGTTTTTGGTATGCTCTATATATACCGTCTCTAATGTTCTTCGTGTGCATATTTTCATCTAAAGCCGTAGCCAAAGCTCTCGTTCCCCCATATATAACGTTCTCGTTCAGATGCGTCTATTAATCAATGAACCAGTCGTTTCATTAGCAAGAATCTTAAGGGAGAAAGAGTAATATTCCTTTTTTAAGATTTCAACTTCTCTATAACTGTGGCCTTTCTGTTCTCCCACTTCTGAGTCTCATAAAGCTCGTCTGCATAACGTCATTAGAAGCGCAAAGTTCCGCCTAACCGTATCTTGGCTTATGCTGCATCTAAAACCGATTTCTAGAGCTCTCGTTCTCAGTAAAAGATCAGAGACGTAGAGATTGAGAGAGAAAGAGAGAGAGAAATAAAGAAAGGGCTTATATATAGTTTGTGCTCGTGCTCTCAAAGTGGTAGAGAGCTTCTTTTCCTGTCGAGCCCAATGCTCGCATTTTAGGAAACTGACAAGTTATTCCTTGCGACGGAGTTGCGCTAAACTGTCAACGTTCAACCCAGTTAAGATCATCTTCCCTTCAAAAATTAGAAATGGCATTTAGCCGCTCTATAAATGCGACGCCCATAACATTAATGTCCCTTAATAAACTTTGCGCGAACGACCCTCGGGGAAAAACGGAAACGGTTTTAACTGTCAGGAAAGCGCTCTCTAGTAGATACACACCCGCCCATATCCATCCGACCAACCAGTTTACCTGCAAATTTCGTATTTCTAAATTTGCCTGCCTTCCTTAATTTCGGCGTTTAGAAGCGTTAAGCTTTTTAAGTGTGAAACTCACTCTAATTTTGCATTGCGGGGTTGATTACAGCACGCACGGTGTTGGGGGGTTTTCTTTCTTAGATTCTTCGAAATGAAAGCTTTCCTTCTAATTTCGTCTGCAATTTGTCACATGTTCCATTTTATTATTAGGGCACCGATGGGAGGAAATATTTCAACTTTCGCTTCTCGTCCTTTTCCCATGATATATACGTATATTGCGATAGTTCCACCAAGCTTCATCGGAAAGCTTTACTTTCAATGTGTTCGTCATAATAAATTTCTTGAATATCTCGATACGATATGTGGCTAGGAAGTGTCACTGAAAGTTTTCGTGTTTTTTCTTCCTTTCATTGACTCAACTTAGAATTCTTCGGATCGATTCAAAAGATCGATCCCCAAAAGATATCACATGTGAGAATTCTTCACACAAGAGCAGTTTTAAATTGCACATAAGCTCTTGGAACTTTAAATTGCAGTGAACATCAACAATATATATAAGGCAAGAGTGAAAATAAGAGGAAGGTAAATATTTCAATGAAAAATTGATCCGAAACAAAAGGCATTGGTGCCTCTTTTGCGCCCGAGTGGTGCAGTTGTAAAATCCTCGTCTTCTACCATGAAAGGCCCACGAGCCCGAATCCGGAGGAAGAACATCGAGAAGTCAAGTTCTTTACCTATTGAGCCTGGGGCCACCACCGATAGATGGCACCTTCATTTCCCCCCAGCTCCACTGGTTAAAATCGCCGTTATAATCGGAGTTGGTGTGTTGTAAAGTAGTAGTAATAATAGTGCCTCTCTATCCTCTGAACACGTTCTTGAATCATATAAGTTTTTTATAGGGTGCCTATGGATAAGGGTAGGGTGCCTTGATAATATATTTGTGGTGGTGGTACTTGAATATCACGATACGATACGTGGCTCGGATGTGTCACCGAAAGTTATCGTGTTTCCTCTTTCATTGACTTTACTTAGAATTCTTCGGATCAATTCATGAACTCCAAAAGACATCATTTGTGAGAATTCTTCACGCGAGAGCAGTTTTAAATTAATTTTTCAGTGAAAATGAACAATAAAGCAAGAGTGAAAACAAGAGGAAGGAAAATATTTCAAACACTGGAAAATTGATCCGAAACAAAACGCACCAATGCCTTTCTATCCTCTAAACACGTTTTCGAATCATGTAAGTTTTCCATAGGGTGCCCAGAATAAAACAAAAACCCTCGCGTGACTTTGATCGATCTCTCGCCTGACAGGTAACACACACTCGTATTATATTCAATGAAAAATTCGAAATTAATCACTTCTAGAAGTATTCCTATTCTACTAATACCGTAAAATATATTCATCACTGTCACACACACACTTCGCCAGAAGAAATTATATTATATTAATGTTGGTAGTGTGGCTTGTCCTAACAAAAGTTTTCCAAATTACTCATACGCACAAAACTTTTGAAAACCATTACAGATCGAGAAATAAGAACCGGAGACACACAAAACTGAATAAAAATATCATTCAGGTTCATTCAAGAAGAAAAACAAAAAAATAGGAAATACTAATTCAAACTAACGACAAATTTGATTCTCTATGGTTTATCGCCATAAAAACGCATTGAAAAAAATATAGCTGGTCCGGTTAATCAAACAATTGTTAATCGCAGTTAAAAATTTTAGTTGAGTTAATCTATTCGATCAATCCGATTAAAACTCGATTAAATTTTGCAGAAAAAGTTTTTAATTTAGCTTGATTTATTTGACGAACAAATTTTTGATGTCTTACACATTATGTTACTATTTATATAACATTTTCCCCACACACAACACTTACATGCATACACTTTTTCGAGGCGATCCCAGCTCGTACGGAGCCGTATCCATTACGGAGTGAACAAGGGCGTCTAAAAACGACATTGTGATAACGACAATCTTCTCTGTGATTGTGAACTGTCGTTACAATAGACTTTTACTGTATATAACAATGTTATTGGATTTTCTATTTACATAAAGACAAAGAAATAAAAAAATATTGAATAATAAATTTGAAATAGGTAATTGATGTGATTTTTAAAATTGCGAAAATTTTTGCAAAAAATACACAGGCTGTCCCAAATTGTTTGCACAGCAGCAGATGTATCTGTAACCGTTGACTTCAGAGAGAGAGATACCTTTAATTAAAAAGGTTTTCAAATGAGGTGTAGTTACTTAGGATCTTAAAATTTGTTTGAGGGGTTTTATACTTATACATAAAAAATAAAGACATTTACTTTTTGTAGTCCCCGTGTGTTAAAACTTCCAATTATTGAAATACACATCCCACTCTGAAAAAAAGTAAATTGCAAAAAAATTCATATTTTTAAATGCAATATACATCGGGATTTTAAATATATAAAATCACTATGTTTTGGCAATTTATCGCTGTGTTAAAAGTCATTGGCTCGTTGGCTCAAAAGTTATCACTTTTAGGGACCGTATACCCATATAGAATGATCTCAACCCTTTTTATTTGTTCATTCACAATAAATAACAATTGTATTTTTTGACAATTACTTTGAGATATTACAGAATTTTTACAACTTTGAATTTAATTTAGGTTTCGCTACTTGTTAACCACACTCTCAATAATTGAAGACAAATGCTGAAAATTTCAACGTCAGTATCTCCATTAATATTTCATTTAAAAATATTCAGATTTTCGTAAATGACTTCTCAGAGCCGCATTTCCATTTCATTAATTGGAAGTTTTAGCACACAAGATCTCTACATAAAAAGTTAATTTTTTTTCTATTTTTTTATGTGTACGACCCCTTCGGTAAATTTAAGACACTTTTCTTTTATGGGCATTTTTTTTTCAGCCAACTCGTTGGTCATTGTACCTGTTGTGACCTTTGTGTTTGTATTGGTATTTAAGTACTTTTACGTCATTTGCAAACTTTTCGTAACTGAAAGTATGTTCCTAAAGTAAATGATTGCGCAGAGATATCCACTTTACAAAAAATTTGAAATAGCCTGTATAGCCGTATTTTGCACTTAAATTACAATAAAAATGTACTTTTCAAAATACCGAAACAATTGACAAAAGAAATTGGTATAATGGGTTATTTTACATGTATTTGCATCGTATATTCAAATATACATGGGATGTAGAAGGTTAAGAAACATCAAAACAAATCTATATCTCATAATTTTCTAAATTTAAAATTGATTTAGTTCTTGGTTTAATTTTTTTGTTTTTGTCGTTTCCATGGTCGAAAATACTTCCTCATACCTTAGGAGTAGGGTTGTTTTTTCTAATTTTTGGAGCAATGAAACTCGACCTGTGGACTACGAAAGTTACAGATAAACGCGAATGATATCTGAAAATTTTGAGCGACAGATGGTTGAATATGCTAAAAAATAAAGGGGTTTCTTTCAGATCCTGAAACTTTCACATTAAAAAAAATGAAAGTTTTATTAACTTTCGGCAATCGCACTGCTCATTTGCGAATAACATATATTTCCACACAAGCTCTTATGCTTTTTCACAATAATTATTCGAGATTGTTGAATTGATTATTCGGAAACATTTCGTACAAAATTATCGATACATTTTTTTGTTAATTTATAGATGATGGAATGGAATTGTTTAACCATACAGGGTGTACTGCATTTCCCCGTCGAACCACTGATCTAAGAGGTATACTTCCAGTTAGAAAAAGTTTCCAAATGACGTGTTGTACTCATATATATCATTCATGTTTCAAGGGGTTGTTATGTTATTAAAATAATATAAAAATAAAAGATATATATAAATAATAAAATAATGTATTGTTATTAAAATAAAAAAAATTGACATTTTATACTGTGACCGTGTGCCCTAAAACCCCATGAGAAAGATGTTGCCCTGTTCCTCCTGATGCCAACAAAAAAATCCATGTGTCTAAGTGCAATATTCACTGAGATATTCGAATTCGAAAAACGGAGGAAATTAAGAAAAAAACAGCGGTAAAATGCGGGTAAAATGGTTTTTCTGTATTTAAATTTCTTTTTTTTTTTTTGTAAAATTTTTTTCGTTTTCGATTTCCAATATTTCAGTGATTATTGCACTTTAAAACATGAAATATTTTTGTTGGCATCGGCAGGACAGCAACTTTCTTATTAGGTTTTAGGGGCACACGGGGACAGTATAAAAAGTTAATAGTTTTATTTTAATTACTACACAACCCCTTGAAACATGAATGACATATCTGACTATCACTACGGCGTTATTTTCTAACTGGAAGTATACCTCTAGGATCAACGGTTCGCCAGTCAAATGACATACCCCTCGTTTGCTGTGCACCCTGTGTATAAAATAACATGTTCTGACTGATTCATCATCGTCGAGGCGAAGTCGCTGCAGCTATAAATATCCAATTTGGTTAATAGTTTTGTTTCATGACGAAATTCGACACCTAAGGGGAGGGGACACTAATTCGACACCTAAGGGGAGGGGACACTAATTCGACACAAAAGGGGGTCAAAGGTAACGTAAAAGAATCACGCCATACCCAAAGCGCTGAATTTATAGTCATGAAATTTGGTCAGAAGTTTTATTTCATGACGAAAAGACCAAGTTATAAGGGTTTCTTTTCAAAATTCGACCCCTAAGGGGGGGTCATAAGGGGGTTCGATGGTAACATCAAAAAAATCACTGAAATAAATCGAAACCGCTGAAATTCATGAAATCCGGTCAGAAGTTTAGTTTCATGACATAAAGACTTTCGAAAGGGTTTTTCGAAATTCGACCCCTAAGGGGTCATAAGGGGGTTCAAAGGTAACAGAAAAATCACGTCGAGCCGAAACCGCTGAAGCTATATGCACGAAATTTATCAGAAGTTTCATTTCAAGACGTAGAAACTGACTAAGAAGGGGTTTTTGAAATTCGACCCGTAATGGGGTTCAAAGGTGGCATTCATGAAATTCGAAATTTGGCCAGTAGTTTTATTTCATGACGTAAAGTTTAACTAAAAAGGATTTTTTTTTTGGAATTTGGAACCCTGAAGAGGTCATAAGGGGATTCAGTAAGTCGGGGGGCCGCTGTGGTGGTCGAATGGTCATAATGACGGACTCGCATCGCGAGGATCCGGATTCCAGCCCCACCGTCACCGCACTGGTGGTCGGCTGAAGTTGGTTTCCTATGGTTCCCAACTTCAAGGCGCAAATGCGAGCCGATTTCCCCACAGAGATCAACACCACAGAGAGTGACCAAAGTCTCGGCACAGAGATCAACAGGCCTACAACGATAAATTATTCGATCATTACACTTCACTCATAGTTAGAAAAACTGGTGGCAGATGGCAGCCCTATACATATAACGAGCATTACATAGAAACAAACTTCACGTCAGGTTTCACTACACGCACATTCCCGCATGTACCAATTCGTAGAGGTTCCGCAGAGGAATATTGACGAGGTGCATGTGTGGTTTAGTAGTAGTAAGTAGGGGGGGGGTGTCTATGGAGAAATCACGCACAGCAGAAACCGTTGAAGCCATAACTATGAAATTTGGTCATAATTTTTATATTGAAATGTAGAGAGAGGGATTTTTCAAAATCCAACCCCCTAAGGACGGGGGGGGGGGAGGTTTAAATGTTATATGGAACAATCATTGCTGAGCCGCAATCACTGAAGCCATAAATATGAAATTTAGTCAATATTATGTAGATATTCACTAAGACGGGATTTCTGAAAATTCATCTCCCAAGGGAGTCATGAGAAGTTCAAATGTTATATTGGGGAATCATCGCCGAGTCATTTTCATATTAATTTTCAGAATAATTTTTAGATTACCGTGGGTAACAACTAGTACCTCATATAATGTACCTCATCTAAATTTAAAATTCATTTTTCCAATGTGCGTGTTTTCCGTTAATACAAATTTTGTTATTTGAACAATAAAAATCGTGATATGGGTAAGGGGAAAAAATAGAGCGAATATATAAATACATCAAGGTGAGTATATGGTATTTTGACACACGGACGGGAGCTGCCATTTTTATTCAGCTACCTGAATTTTTTCCCCTCCTGGAGGAGATCAGAAAAAAAAAGTTTTATGAATGAAAAATAGCATTATGCTACGCTTCATTTTTGTTTTTACGCTATATCGGGAATTCATTTCTCAAGTCTGAAATAACTTGAATTGAATGAAGCAAGGGAGAAAGTCGGTATATAGATATATGTAGGGGGGGATAAAAATAAAACGGTAACGTGAAAAATATGGAAGAATAAAATTCAGCTGCTTTCCGAAAAGCTGAAAGATTTTTAAAATATATATATATTTATACAGCTATACACATACATTTCCAAGGGGGAGAAAGAAATGGTTGCCACTTCGTGCTAAGAGATTTTTAAAAGTGCAATTTAACAAGATAGAGAGATGTTTCTTTGCTTATATATTTTTTTCCGCTTTTCCCGTTTTTTTTCCGTTCTTCTCCCGATATTCGATCCAGTCACCGAAGTTTGAGACATAATATTCCGTTAAAGTACTTTGCCATTCCTCCAATTCTTCCATTCACTCCCCGTTTATATGCCATTGACTTCTCATCGGTAAGCTTCAAATTTTCATATTCTCAATGATTTTTTAAAGAAAAAAGATACTTTGGAAATAATAATAATACGAAAGAGCTGTCGTTGAATGGAAGAAACTCGTCAACCAACAATTGATACTCGATTTTACAATATTATGTTACAGAATGTATTAAATACAAATACAAACACAAAGGCTATCACAGGTAAATTGCTCAGCGAGAGGGCTGAAAAAAGACGTCCATAAAAAATATGGATGTCAAATATCACCAAAATACAGAAACCTAACATAAAAGCATATATTACAAAAGGAAAAAAATAATACTATATAATGCACTACCCATTAAAAAGATTATGGTTGTCTATTATGAGCATGGATAACTTCTCGATTTATCCAACTATGTTTACACACTTCTTTTTAAACGTGCCGATTATGTTAACATTCACTGCCCACGGAGGTAAGCTATTCCATTTATTAACGACCCTATTGGAGAAAAAACTCCTGCGACACCACAACCTGGAATTGTCCCTTACTTAACGATACTGATGTCCCCTTGTCGAAGCAGTTGATTGACGGTGTATTAATTACTCATGATCTCTCCTATTCATCCCGTTGAAAATTTTAAACTCTTGCGCTCCTCCTTGTGTAAACATATTCCAGAGATCAAGTCTTTCTTTGATAGCTCAAGCCTTGTGTTCCAACAAGAGCACGCGTAGCTTTTCTCTGCACCCCGTGAACCAAGTCTATACCCCATGTAAGTATGGTCTACAAAATCTTATGACATACTCCAGTCCAGGACGAACTAAACCTCGGAAAAGTGGAAGAATGACTTTAGGAGAACGTGAATAGACATTTTTAAGAATGAAACCGAGCATTCTATTCGACCACCGCTGAACGATGTTCAAAAAACCTAAGCCGCACGTCAATGAGAATTCCCAAATCGGTAACCCTAGTTGCATCCGGGATAGTGACACCATTCAACTCGTAAGTGAAACGTGAGTTGTTTGAACCAAAATGAGCCACCATGCACTTATCAACCCTAAAGGTTATGTTCCAATCATTAGCCCAATGTTTGGGTTGGCAATCTGAAAGTCATTACCTCAATCCGACTGAACTTATAGGATTAGCTAGAACAGCGTTTCTCAACCTATGGTCCGCGACGATGGCATAGGTGGTACAAAAGCAGACTTGATGATTCTATTTTAACTGAATGAAAAATTATTCAATTGTTGTCACTTATATTACTGATATCCATATGAGTTCTAATAAAAATTGTACGTACCTTCATACTTATGTTCACCATGACTCATCAGGGAAATGCGAGAAATTGTGTTCTTAAATACGGGATATCAGTGATTGTAGCCAAAAAATATAATTTGTGAAAAATTTGTTAATTACTGCAAAAATGGATGAAGGGTGGGGAAAGAAAAGGCTGCTACATATTCCAGTAAACGAAAATGTATTTGACGGAAAAAAGTTCAGTTGAATAGATGGCCATATTTCATTGAGAAAAATAAAGGGAACTGTGATCTCAAATACTGCAAAATACGGGACGTCACCAACTGTCATCAAAAACGATACCATTAGTCGGCAAAATCCTTAATTGCTGTTGAAATCGCTGAAAAGTGGAGGAAAAAAGTTAAATCTGAAAAATGCGTAAGATGAATATTTGGATTTATAGCCATAATTATCATAATAATGATGAAAACACAGTTTATTCACGATTTCAGTAAACATTACAAATTTAAATAAACATCGTTGAAAACTGGACAAAAGTATAAAACAATTCGAACAACTGAAAATACTGGATCGTCCTGTAATACGGGAGACGGGGCGGGCGTCCGTCGAATTGTTTCAGATATTTTACTGGCCCTTTGGTTTAAAAAGGTGGAGAAACGACGAGAGCTAGGACAAATTTTCGCACTCTCCAATAACAACTTTCTAGCGGGAATTTTAATCAAATAATAACGACATCCCGACAAATACAGAAGGTAAGTGGTGATAATATGGCCATGCTAAGCTTCAGAGATTTTTTTTCTGAAGCCTGTATGATTGATCTTTTGAAATAATAAAAAAGATGCATTAAATACGTATATGCTTAGTTATAAATCCAAAACCCCAATGTACTTGTCGAATATCTTGTAGGTTTCTGACTTTGTTGAGCTATGATTAGACATCGTTTTCGATAAAAGACGACAATTTATCATTCTCCGATCATTTCCAATTCGATACACAATGTCGATAAGATAGTTTATATTTGTGTTTTAGAGTCTTAAAGGAGCATAACGAAAGAGAGTACTGACTCTCTCGATAAAGTTTTATCTCACATGGTTATCGAACTTTGGAGTTCTATTGTTTACCCAAAAATTGTTTGATATTAATGTATAACATGATACAACCTTCCCGTATAAATACATGAACGACAGTCCTATTTCATCGTTCCCTGTCATTAACAGTAAAATCGAAAACGTTGAAATCCTTTCATTTATGAACTATTAAATTTGTGTTTGCGAATGAAGGTTTAAACAATTCTTTTATCGTTTAGAGGATTTATTTGCTCGTCTTTCGATAGTGAGTCTGTATATACAGCAAACAGGTCAGCTTTTATCACTTTTATTTTGAGTTATACCATGTATATATATCGCTATAGCTATTTCGATAAAGTTATCTAAACATTATTGACGGCTGTTAGCATTCGCGATAATGTTTCGATTGAATAAACTTGGAAAAATAAATAAAACTTCAAAATATCAGTGATACAGGATTGGATTCAAGATTGTTTGCTGGATGTATCACGACTCACTGTTCAAAGAATGACATTGAAGTTACCCTATCGAAGAACTAGTGGTTTCATATTTTGTTTACAGAGCATTATTCAGTCACTAAAATTGGATTAATTAAACTGCAAATAACAAATTGAACTGTGAAATAATGTTCTCTTGTGAGAAAGTGTAACACTCTCCGATCATAAATCACGATATTTTACGTGTTCAGATGCATGTGAAATATTGTTAGGTAGACAAGAAATCAAAGATGAATAAACGATGTGTTCATTTTTAATGAGCTAGAAGTAGCCCGCTGAAATTTTATGCGAGTGCTAAAGGACGATGCGCCCGTTGAGATCAGCTCACCCAAAGCAAAGCGAAACCTAGTTCCAATCTTAGGTCAAGGCCCTATTATTCATAAAAGTGAATTCGAGCGTATTTCTGAGTCCTCTAATGATAGATACCCAAGATGTTCGTAAATAACCATATCAACTACTATAGTTTCAGCTACTATATTCTGCCTCATTGCTTCGTCTGATAGTAGTTTGAGAGATAGTCTTGCAGCCGAATTAAATTAGCCGGTGACACCCTCTTTTCATTGGAGATGGAGTTTATGCTTTCCATGGTCTAATACACACGCACACTCACTCACTGACTCACACACTCTCACTCTCTCAGCACATCCTGTATACTGTGTATCTGCCATGTACAGGGTGGGCAAAAAGTCCGTAGAAACTTTAAAAATGAATAAAAACGGAAATAAAAAACGGTTTTGCAGGATTAGCATCGCTAGGTCACGGGAATTTTTTAAGACAGGAAAAAGAAATAACCCAAAAAACCGCCGCCGATAGGTCGCTCTGGTACGAGTGACTTCGATGCAAATATGCAAATGAGACAGTTATAAGAACTTGCGCTTCTAATCCACAAGCAGTTCACCGTTGTAAACCATGTATATGGACCTGCTGCCGTTGCTGGATTTGTGGATCGCCTGCAATGTGTTATTCCCTGTGGTGGTGGTCATGTGGAACGCATACTGCTATAATACACGATTTGGAGGAATTCTGTTCCGTTATTTGCGTATCTTTTCTTTGACTTGTATACGTCAGCGCCACCTACCGGCTATTTTTTTAGTTTTTTTCCTGTCTTAAAAATATTCCCGTGACCTTAGCGATGCTAACCCTGCGCAAACCGTTTTTTGTTTCCGTTATTTTTCTATATTTTATGAATTTTTAAAGTTTCTACGGACTATTCGCCCACTCTGTATATTCAAATATACAGGGGACCATAGAAGGCGAAGGAACATCGAAATCAGTCTATACCTCATAATTATCTATAAATTTGCTCTCAATGCAAATTTTGTCATTTGAAGAATAAAATACGTGATATGGATAGGGGGAATAGAGTGAATGTATAAAAACATCAAGGTGAATCAATAAAATATTCACCAATAAAAACATACGTACAGTATTTTAACACCGACGGGCGCTGCCATTTTTATTCAGCAGCCTGATTTTTTTTCTCTTCTGGAGGAGATCGTAAAAAAAATTTTATAAATAAAATTTCATTATGCTACGCCACTAAAACATGTGAAATGTTGTTAGGCAGGCATGAAATCAGAGATGAATAAAACGTGAATGAATGATGAAGAAAATAACGTGCTCATTTTTAACGGGCTTGAAGCAGCCCATTGAAATTTTATGCAAGAGCTGAAGGACGATGCCCGTTGAGATCAGCTTTTGACCCAAAGCAAAGCGAAACCTAGTTCCAATCTTACATAGATCAAGGCTCTATTATTCATAAAAGTGAATTCGAGCGTATTTCTGAGTCTGCTAATGATAGCTATCCAAGACGTTCGTAAATAACCATATCAACTACTATAGTTTCAGCTACTATATTCTGTCTCTTTGCTTCGTCTGATAGTAGTTTGAGAGATAGTCTTGAAGCCGAATTAAATTATCCGGTGACACCATCTTTTCATTGGAGATGGAGTTTATGCTTTCTAACAAATGTGCATGTGGTCTAATACACACACTCTCTCTCTCTTGGCGCATTCTGCCTTGGTTCAAATGTGAAAGTTGGGTGTTTAAAGCACACACACACATACGCTCACGCATAACGTATGCCTTCGTTTCGGTCTACTTTCACACCCTACAGTGTAACGAGACAGTAGCGTAGCAGTAGAAGCATTAACGGAGAAGGGCTATCAAAGAGATGAGATCCCCGCTCTCAGGAAATGACCGATCAGCTTTCAGTCTAGGGACCGAACCGCGGTTCACATTTGCGGATCGGTTGATGCTTTATTACATTCGAGTAATTTGTTACAATTTGCGCCACACAACCCTCGCGGTGATTGATTGTTGCAGAGCTTAAACTGTAAAATCCTCTGCTTCAAAGCCTTTCAATATTTGTTACAATCAATCAGATGGTAATTACTTCCAACATAAGATCGATTGTAACATTGTTCGCCTCCAGACGCCTGAGATATACCGTTTCTAGGAATTAGGTGGGCATTCAAGTCTAAGTAGAATGAAGATGCCGATGAAACATAGAAGTGCATTCATTCATTGGTTTGCAATAAGGTAATGCTTGTCGAGTGTGTGTTTGTGTGTTAGTGAGCCTTTGGATGCAAGTTCTTTTAAAAGGATATTCCATTTGGTTGACAAATGCTGTGTACGCTTTTATACGTTCACGATGAGTGAAGCGTTCCTCTATACATATAATTACTGATCTTTATTCTTTCCTAACCAACGTAAAAGACATGCAGGCTGTCCCAAATCGTTTTCACAGCAACAGATATATATCTGGAACCGTTGACTTCAGAAACATACTCTCAATGACAAAAAATTTTCAAATGACATGTAGTTACTTAAAATCTCAAAATTTGTTTGAAGGGTCTCGTATGCATAAAAAAATAAGTATGCATATAGAAATTTACTTTTTATGTAGTCCCCGAATTTTTAAAACTTCCAAGTATTGAAATATAGATACCGCTCTGAAAATTGCAAAAAAGTTCATGTTTTTAAATGTAATACTGCATTTATCGAGATATTAAATATATAAAATTACTATGTTTTGGCAACTTGTTACTGTGTTTAGTAAGTTTTTATTGTCTCAAAAGTTGCTATTTTTAGGTTCTGTACACTAACAGAATGAACTCAACCATTTTAGTTTTTATTTACAATAGATAACAGTTATACTTACAACAACTATTAATACAACTATTTTGACAAATACAGAATTTTTACGACTTTGTATTTAATTTACGCTTCGCAATTTGTGAAACACTCTCAATCATTGGTGATAAATACTAAAAACTTCAAAATGAAATAGCTCCATGAATATTGCGTTTGAAAATATGCAATTTGTTTGTAAATGACTTCTCACAGCAACGTTCACATTTCACTAATTGGACGTTTTATCATACAGGGTCTACACATAAAAAGTTATATTTTCTTTTTTTTAATACATGCGGCCCCTTGGGAAATTTTAGACAGTTTGAGTAACCACACGCCATTTGAAAACTTTTTGTAATTGAAAGTATGTTTCTGAAGACAAACGGTTGAAGAGATATCCGCTGCGCGAAAAATTTGGGACAGGCCGTAAGAATAAAACAAGAACATGCAAAACTGTTGGTCGACGGTTTCATATTATAAAACCATTCCAGACATTAAGGTAAATAACACATTTCTGAAAATTAGACACGTGCGTTGTCTCTCAAAATAGACATGTCAAAACGAATTTTTCGATTAGCCATTTTTTTCCAACTTTAGCATGAACATACGAACCAAATTTTGATTGATATGTTATC
The DNA here is from genome assembly GCF_987345545.1 of Pholcus phalangioides. NCBI lineage: Eukaryota > Metazoa > Arthropoda > Arachnida > Araneae > Pholcidae > Pholcus > Pholcus phalangioides. Next base: position 15,281,376 of record NW_028301625.1, on the reverse strand, counting down.
CCCGGTCTTAGATATATACACCAACAATTCACCACCGCGAAAAAATTCACCGACCGAAAATTCACCACTGGGAAAATTCATCGAATAACAATTCACCGACAACAGTAAGACAGTAAGTAAGTTAGCAAGAGTGAATGAGCGAGCGAGTGTCATAGTGAGCGACCCAATAGTAGACTGAGGGATCTAGTGAGTGAGTGAGTGACGAGTGGCAGAGTGCTACATAGTGAGCAAGTGAGCGATCATTCATTCACTCATGTCGATCTATTGTCGGTGAATTTTCCAGACACGATGGCAACTATGTGCATGTAGATATATTTTTTATTCCTTTCGACGGCAAAGTGACAAAGATATTTGATCAATCGATCAATTTGCTGTTTTTAGTGTTTTTCGCTGTACTGCGTAATTCTAATGTCCTCGATTAATCGAAAGTATTTGGTTACGTTCACTTTTCTGTTTGTTTTATTTCGTACGAACGTGAAGAATAATTTTTTCTCAGGCACGTCACTCACATAATTGTACGAAAAATTCGGAAATTCATTGCCGTTCGTATCAATTAGAACACTGTTCTCACCGCCAGTTTTATAATACGCACATTGTCTTGAGCACATAAGAAGGCGAAGAGTTCCAAAAACTTTACCTTCCATTAAAAACACATTTCTGAATTGTTCAAACATTTTAACACTGTTAATAAGATTTGCAACGATTTTTGAGAGCGAAACTCGAAGTGTTTTATGAAGTCATTTAATGACTGGTCTAGAGCCCTACGGACTATTTACTCGATGCTTATAGAAGAGTATTCTTCACGAAGGTATCCAAGAGCTGAGGAAACTGTTCTTTTGCTCTGTTTACACTGGAGTCTACCGAGTAATTTTCCTGTCAGCTCGGGGTTTTTTACCGCTTTTCTCCTTAATCCGAAGACTTAATTTGATGTTACGTGAGGAGGGATGAGACAAGCTGTGAGTATGTGTATGTGTCAGCTAACTTACGCTAAAATCTCCTACAAAAAGAAAAAAAACGATGCAAAAAAAAAGAGTTATTTTCAGTAGAAACGAGTGGAATCCATTTTTTTCTCCATTGACATTCTTATATATATATATTAAAAAAAAACCAGTAAGTTTCGCCCCATTTTTGCCTCAAAGAGAGTGAAGTTTAAATTTGTTCGTGTTCTTAACTGTCACTCCATAAAGAAAATTTTAGTTTTTTGAAGCTCTTTTCACATCAATTTTCTACCTATCATTATGTATAATCCCGATGAGGTGCGCTAGATTAACATAAATGATCATTATTCTAATATTCCAATTAATTATTGAAAAATTCATTATCCATATCAAATGACTAATTTTTTTGTATTTAAATTGAAGATCATATATCTATTATCGAACATGGGAATATATAACAGTAAATAATTTTAAGGGGATCTCAACTTTTAAGATGGTGAAAAACTTTGCTCTAAAATAGAAATATCATTAAAAATACTATTTAACCATTGGTTCATGTCAAATTTTTTACACATGTTTTTATACAAATACAATGCCACAGCAGGCAAAATGCCCAACGAGGTGGCTGAGAAAAAGATGCCCATAACAAATATGGATGTCATATATTTCTAAAATACAACAACCCAATTAAAACTGCAATTTCAATTGTATGCGCTACCATGTGTCAATATAAACTTTCACATATCTTTAACACTTAATTTTTTGTACATTTTCAAAAAAAATGCATTAAAAACAGCTTGCGTGCATTATAAAGTACCATGACATCACTGTAATTGAATAAAAATATCAATTTAAAATATATATAAAGGAAACTGTTCATGAAATGGTGGAAAAGGTTGAGAATTCATTGAATCAATTTAATTTAAAATTAAATTTTAAATTAAAAAAAATTTGAAATTTATAATTAAAATTTTAAAATTTAAATAAGATTCAGTCCATGAATCAATCATGTCTCAATCTTTTGCTTTATTTCGTGAACTGAACAGTTTCCTTTATTTTGAATCAATTTTTATTTAATTACATTGATGTCATGGTATTTTATCATGCGTGCAAGATGTTTTTAATGCAGTTTTTTTTGAAAATGTACAAAAAATTAAGTAGCTGAGATACGTAAAACTTTATAGTAGCATAGGATAGTACATATAATCAAAACTGTGTAAAATGCTTGAAATAAAAATCAATGGTCAAGTAGCAGTTTAATGATATTTCAATTAGAGCATAGTTTTCACCATGTTAAAAGGCATGTGTGTGAGACCCCTTAAACAATTAAGGACTTATTTAACATTCAAAGGCAAATTCTTGAATCATTATGAACTAAATTTCATCAGGAATAGAAACAACATTCAAAACTTGTGGTTCATTAATCAGATGTTAATCATTATATGAATATATATAAATATAATTATCAATGCTTAGGGGAGAAATATGAAAACGTTCATTGTGGTGTTTGAAAGGTGCCATATATATGAATCAATTTGCAGTTCGTAAGTGTTTTTAGCCATGAAAAACATGAGCAACGTGGCATAATTGCTTTTACTGTAAAAATGCCTTTTTTTTAATTTTTCCTTCCATAAACAAATAGTTCGACATTGTTATATGTTTATTCGTAAATTTTAGAAGCCATATTTTGTATAAATTCAATATTTTAGACATTAAAAACTTCAAAAACAATTGCTCTTTTTAGAAATTTCAATTTATAGTATCATTCTTATCAGAAAGCCCACCGCTAGTAGCCCAATTGTAATGCAAATGAAAATGATGTAAGTGCCTGAGAGATAGACATCTGACATAATAGTGTTGTCAGGCGTAGGTAAGAAACATTTTTCTCATCTCTGCTATACAGATTCTTCAGATAACAATCAACAGCTTATCATCAAACTCACATCGATATCGTAAAGGTTCTAAGTAGAACATAATTACAATTGTGTGTGTGTGTGTGTGTGCGCGCGCATGCGTGTGTTCACTGATTATTATTCTTTCATTTTAGGTAGTAATATTTTTTGCAATAAGATAATCACATATTTAGTTTATTTGATTAAATCTCCTCCGACCTAGTGTTTGAAAGATCACAAATACTTCTTTTGCATCATAGTACAGTGTCCCACAATCAAATGACGGTTTTCAGAATGGGAGAGCAAGAAAACGGTCACAGATATTAAAGTCATTCTTGCGGAATATGAATGTGCGAAGTGAGGAATTTGTGCTACGTCATTCATGTGGCAAGGATTTTGTTTTGTTATTAAAACAAAAAAAAATAACTTTGCCCTGTCTTAACTTAATACTAAAGCTGTTGCCCTGTCTCTTTTGATGCCAACAAAAAAGTCTCCACGTTTCTAAGTGCAATATATGCTGAGATATATAAATTCAAAAATTTGAGAAAAGTTGGGGAAAGAACAATAGAAAGTAACGGACAACGCTTCTTGTCCAGACAAAGTATGGCTTCTTGTCGAAATTTTCCAAACTGAATTTGCTCATACAAAAATCATGATTTTTTTCCTCCAACTTCGAATTATCCAGAAAACTCGAAAAAAGTTCGAATTAATCAAAACGATTTTAACATTAAATTAGATTTTAAAAAAACTTAAGGGGAGTTCGTAAAAGTTCAAATTATCCAAAATTTACTAAGTTCTACTGTATTGATGACTAAGTTGCAATCTGTAGTCATTTTACGGATCCAGTACAGTTTAATTGAATAATAAATTTTTTGCTGTCCTTTTGAGCTTCAAATTAATCGAGTTCAACTGTATAAACTGATATGGAATAATAGATGGGGTAAGTGCAGCCTAATTTTGAACCCTTGAAACCTCAGTCTTTAGTTATTTTTTTCATTAACTACAGAGTGATTTTAAATTCATGGGACAAACTGTTAGAGGTCTTTATATAAGACACCTAAACAAGCATTTTTTATCATAGAATGTGCGGACGAATCGCAATAGCAAAAGCGGTAGTGGGTGTTTTTAGAGAGTGCTGAACATCACTTCACCAAAAACAATTATCATCTCTTTCCGACGGATTTGCTGCGATATGTGCTATCAACCATTCGAGGGTGCATATGCACCTTCGGATTGGATTGGACTTCATTTTTTATTGGTGCAAGGATCATCGAAGCTATGCTGCGCCGAACAATGCATAAGCGGTATAACGACTTGCGGTAGGATATGCGTTACCCAGATTGGCCATAACTACAATACCCTGCACCCTCGAATGGCTGATTGCACTTACTGCAACAAATCCGTCAGAAAAAACATGATATTTGCTTCTGGTGAAATGCTGTTGCGCACTCTGTAAAACATCCTCCGTACTGCATTCTATGATCAAAAATGCTTGTTTAGATGTCTTATATCACCTCTTAAAATTAGTCCCATGAATTTAGAATCACCCTGTATAAATGTGTTTTTAGGGCCTATTTCAAGCATTTCTGGTGGCTTTTTGCGTGCCTATTTTTACGATTTTTAGTTCCTGAACTTCCGGTCTTTAGTAATGAATGAACGTCTGCGGTAGCAAAAGAGAGAGAAACAATCGAAAAATCTTTCGTCGACCAACTTTTAAATAGCCCATTTCAGTATAGTACTTAGCTGACGTAACAAAACATTTAATTCTGTCTAATCCGCTTATTGACTTACTTTACCCTTTTGCTCATATTCTTAGCTTTTTCTCTGTTTCCCCTCAAGAGAGGAATTAATTTAGTTCGTGCCCGTTGCAGCAGCTTTGACCCAAAGTTTTCAAGAGAACAGGAAAAAAACGTCAGTCATAGTGAATAATGAATCAAGCATCTCCACCTCACGTACAACAAAAGCTTCCCACTGCAATTCAGTCTTATTAAGAAATAGTTGGCGTTTCTCTCTCCCGCTCGCTCTCTAGCGTAGCCAAGTCTAGCTTCGAACTGCTACCCGTTTTGTTTTTTAGGTTTCTTATTCTGTTGTTTGCTGGACTCAGCAAATTTAGAGGTCCATGGGCAAATAAAAATAGGTACCGATAGTTACGACCCATTTGTTGTTGAGAAAGCTGATCGATGCTAGATTTTGGTATTGCTCATTGACAAAAGTATCAAATACAGTAATGCCCTGACTTTCACTACCCCGAGTTGTGTGATTTTCTATTAAAAATACGCCTGAAATTCAAGCATAATAACGGGGTTATTGCTGATATAGTATAGAATTATATAGAATATTATATAGAAGTGATAATATTATAGTGCAGAATCGTTTTATTCAATCATATCGTCGGTGTTCAAGCTAAAGTCTACAGAAAAAAAAATTGACGGATTTACTCTGCAGTTGATTCAAAATTAATTTCATTATGTGAACAATTATGAACTACAAGCCAGTTATCTAAACATCAGTGAATCTACTGCAGAAGTTAGAAATGTTTAAAATATTTTTTACTATTTTTCATAACGACTCAAAAGTTCGAATTCACAAAATCTCTAGTAAGAAGGAAAAAGACGTGTTTTTCCTAGATTTTGGTCCCAATTAACGAATATTTTTGGATATTTTAATGGAAAATCATATCCAGACCTTACTTCGGTCCCACTTATTGCGTAACTTCTGGGTATTATTGTACATATATCAAGAAGCAATTTAAAACGTTATAAAATCATAGTGTGACATTATCACAGTTTTTAAAAAATTAAGCTGAGTTGAATCAACAACTGGATTATCATAATTTTTTGACTTTTGCTTCAATATAACGCATTTAAATTTCGAATTTTCACATGGATGCTTTCTACAAGGTGCGTTCCATAACAACTGAGAGTAAAATCATAAAAAATCAAGAAATACAGTGATATCTCAGCTAAAGAACGCTTCGGCTTACGAATTTTTCGGCTAACAATTTTTTTTTTCGTGATTTTTTCTGCCGTGGCTCACGAATGCGGATTCGGTTAACAAACCTTTTCATTGCTATAAATCATAGTTTCCAAAACTTTTTGTTCCCATCTTCCCCTTCATCACAGAAATTTCTTTCTCTCATCGCCTCAAACTCAAATGAACTGATAGGATCATATGTTAATTCTGTTGCCTCTATCGCCTCCGGACCATTCCGTCGCCCACCAGGGGGCGATATTGCCCACTTTGGGAAACACTGATATAAATGCATGCACTAATATAAAACAACAGCGTCGTAAGCTGAATTTTAGTGCCAGTCAACATCAGAAATACTCTCACTCGAATCCGATTAATATTCATGTCTTTCTTGGAATATTTTTCCAGGTATAACGGCCCTTCTCTTTCTGAATGTTTTTGAATCATTTGTAAAATGAACTATTATCTAAGAGAAAATGCATAAAAAAGAAGGCTTATGTTTTCAGAACACGCGTTGTTCCAGTGCAAGGCTTTTAGCATCAAACGAAACAGTCTGAACAATCTAGGAGCTTATCTTTTCAATCTGCACAGAATACACAGTAATGAGCTGACCAAATCACAAATGGATGAGGACACACCTACGAACTCGACTGGGTCAACAATAGCTCGCTCTAGTAGACTAATGCTAGTATTGGTTGTGTATGTGTGCGTACGTTAATGTAAAATAAAAGGATCTTCAAGATCTCTTTTAGACTGTAGATTCTCATTTGTCCGATTTTAAAGCTATTCATTTTAGCCTCCAGTCAGTTTTTGTCCTTTTTGTAGCGTTCCTCGGTATTTTAAAAAATATTTTAAAATTTTGGAACGAATCGAACGATATTGCATAGAAACCTATTGGAAATCGTGTTTCGGCTTACGAAAATTTCGGCTAACGAACATGATTCGGGAACGAAACATCTTTTCGTTAGCCATTATTATTACTGTATATTACAATTATTACTGTATATTACAATTATTACTGTATATTACAATTATTACTGTATATTACAATTATTACTGTATATTACAATTATTACTGTATAGGTACAGCAAAAACTAATTTATTATTTTGCAAAGTATCTTCCCTCAGATGATATGCAATGATCCCATCGTTCAATCCACTTCTCAAACCAAGTAGAGAGGGCTTTTCTGGAAGCTGCCTCATTGAAACCTGCTCAACTGAAATTCATACAATTCACTACGCTTTCTCGATATGTGTCATCACAAACTTTTCAAAACTGAAATATCATATGTAAATGCAGTATTAAAATCATGCCACAATCCCCTTACAGTTCAGATCTTGCACCATACGATTTCTGGCTGTTTCCGACGTTGAAGCTCCGTGGGAGAATTGTCAGTTATTTCAGCTGTGTAGGGTTCACTGAGACAGCTTAAAGAGAAAGCCTTTTCTGCTTGCTTTGAAAAGTGGATTGGATGATGGGACGATTGCATATCATCTGAGGGAAAATATTTTAAAAAAAGAATAAATTATTTCTTACTGTACCTATATCTCTTGAATTTTGTGATTTAAAAGCCCGTTTACACGCGTCGAGTTGTTTGGTAGTTAACTAAATTGTAAGTTGTCAAGTACTTTGAAATGTATGCAGACGTTAAGGGCCGTTTACACGCCATTTAGTTGTCAAGGTGACAATTTGTTTAGTTGTCAAGTAGACAAGTAGATAAATTTGATTCTATTTCATCGGTGAAGTAGGCCTCATGCGCATGCGCCAATGGGTGCGGCCTCGTATTATCCAATGAGCATTAACTATTTGATCACTTACGTTGGGACAGTTTTTGATTACGTGACAACTTAAATTTTAGTCAGCTAACAAAGTACTTAACGCCTGTAAATGGGCCTTTACTCTAAGTTCTTATGGAATGCACCTTTATAAAGTAAATTTCTCCTACTAGAACGTGTGTTACACGTACTAATGTCGGGACCTGCCGCAAATGAATGAAGAATAACTATATACCATAGCGTAACGTAACCATTTAGCGTAAATTTTGTAAGTAAACGCCACAAAAAAGGTGACATAGACTGGTGCATAAGTTATGCGTCGGCTAATAATTTTTGTGTTAAATATCGTGTGATGAACATACCTTGGAAAATGATCTTTATTCACGCTGCCTGTCAATCACAACTCGATGCAAATGAAGCCTCAAAGTTACACGGGCCGTTGCGTAGCAATGCACAGAAACAACACTAATAACTTCACGCTACGGTGAGCTTATTTTATGCATATGTTTTGCAAGTACTATAAGAACATGATCCGCCGGCTTTTGTAGCATGCCTTTTTGTAAAGAGAGTTTTAAAAGTTTGCGAAACAACATGCTTTTGGTAGTGGTGGTAGCTCAGAGGGAGAAAGCCATGGCACTAATCGAAAAGGCAATACCTCGTCCCGTGACATCCAAACTAAGACATTCGAGTTCGCTCTAGTAGCGAACGAGAGATGTTGCTCAATTTATATGCAAATTAGCCGACTTCTCAACTCGCCTTACTCTTAGGGATACTAAGAAAAATACGGAAACAGTTCCCTCTTATTCATCTTCTGCCAGGAACTTCATTTGTTTAAATACTGATGAACTGACAAAGGAAGTAACGTTGATCATAACGAGCCGATATTTTCGGTTCATAGGGTTTTCTGTTAAGAAACTTCATTCTCTTCTCTGCTGGTTCCTGATTCCGTTCGGATTTGTTTCGGGCGCATTATTACAATACTACTCCACATTCACCAATTCAAAAAAAGACCTGTTAGATTCTCGCAAATTTTAAATTAAAAACCTGTACTTTTGCCTAAAATACGTCCAACACAAAATGATTCGCTTGTAATACAATATGTGCGTTACTTTTTAACAAAATACGCAATCTTGACGGCTGTTTGCATATTTTCCGAAAATCTCCGTCGCAAAACAAACCGTGTATTCGTAAAACTGTTGAATACAATGATTTAGTTCATATAATACGCATGTGAAACCATTGTATGACGATCTTTTTAATTACATATTGTACATAATACATAAATCATGTAATGTTCTCGAAGAAGACGGGGAGGAAAAATCCACAGAAACTACTTGATTTGGATTTTTATTTTCTTTAACATCTTGATTAGATGTATATTTTCTCTGAAAGGATTTGGCATTTTTATTATCTCGTGCAATTAGACTGATTATGAATAATTTGAAGCCTCCAAATGAAACCATTGGAAAATATAGATCAGACAAAAATATGATTTTTCTGTATTATGTACGGATGTAGTACACGTCAATATTTTCTTAATTAAGCTTCTGAAGGAGAGGAAAAAAATATCTGCCAATGATGGGATGGAAATGATTTATTAAACACATCGAAATGAGATAAATACTAAATAATAAATGCTTTGGTACAATTACATGTTTCCGTTCCAAGATGACGAGAACCACGGTAGAAGAAACCGCAGATTAGTTATGCGAGGAAAATTTCTTTTCCATTTCTCATTTCACATTACTACAGGGTGTTTCAAAATTCGCGTACGTTTATGAATTTTTGTTTAAATGAATACGAACTAATTAACGGAAATTAACGGATAAACCTTATGAGTTGAAATATTACCTTTAATAAAAGTCTGAAACAACTTTGAATTTACTATAAATGTTGAAAACACTGTCCTCTTTTTTACCGGACGCGTTTTTCCATCTTATGCATATGATTTTAACATGGGGTTACGCTCATTGGCCAAGATTACTCTTACGTCACTTAGAGACGAGGCAAGGGATTCAGATGCTTTAGTAGACAATATATGGTACGGTAAATGTGATAAATAGGTTATTATGCGCAATCGCCAATCGTCACCATAAGTTTGATAAATTTATCACTTTTACCAGCGGTTATGCATAATACCCAAGAGTCGTTGGTAAATTTTAATAAATGCTAAAAAAATTCATTTTTACGGGTAATTACGCATATCTACTCGTACCTGGCTAATACGATAAATACTTGAAATATATCGCTTTTACCGGTAATTATGCATAATACGGGGGGGGGGTGAACATCTACAGGGGTGGTCGTGACACCCCTTCAAATTGGGATAGGTCAAACATACTAGACTCGTTTTGGAATTTTTTCATATTCATCAAATTCATCAATTACACTAGGGGACTATGCATAATCACCGGTAAAAGCAGTAAATTTAAACTATTCATCAAATTAACCAGGTAGCCTAAAGTTTGGGGTATGTAAGCAACAGGAAAAATGATCATTTTTTTAGTATTTATCAAATTTACTACCGATGCTTGGGTATTATGCATAATCGCCGGTGAAAGGGATAAATTTAACTTACGGAGAAGATTGTCGATTATGAAAAAAACCGATTTATCACATTTACTATAATATATGCCGTATACTAAAGCATTTTATACGCATTGTCTTTTTAGTCCCACCTCATCTTTTAGTGACGTAATAGTGATCTTGGCCAATGATCGTAATCCCATGTTGAAATCCTATGTATAGTATAGAATAACGCTTCCCGGACACATAGGCACATTTTTTTAACCGACCACTCGAGACTTTACCAAGTCTGCGAGAATCAATGTATGATATTGCATTAACGATGGCATCAAAATTTTTTAAAATTTAAAATTTAAAATTGCCACCTGGCAGTACAGTGGTTAGGAAGCTAGCCTCTGACTGTGCAGGTCTGGGTTCGAATCCCGGTTCGCGCATGGATGTTTACTAACACTAAAAAGTTCCCTGTACTGATGATCTCTTGGGATACTGATGATCTCTTGGGATACTGATGATCTCTTGGGATACTGATGATCTCTTGGGATCATGCTGATCTCTTGGGAACACGTGAGAATCACGTTATGATTATTGTTATAAATTTTAAATAAGATTGAGTCAATATGAAATATCTCAACCTTTTGCTTCATTGCATGAACTAAGCAGTTCCCTTTATATTGAATCAATTTGTATTCGATTACATTGATGTCATGGTATTCTATCATGCGCCCAAGCAATTTTTAATGTATCTGACCACATTGAAAACATCATTTTGGAAGAAATTATCGGTTTTTATTACTTTATTTTTCGTAAAAGGTCTGTTTGTTGCGTTTTTACATACAAGTAAAAACTTTCAACGTTTTTTAACGAAAAATGCTATTTTTGATATTTTATTGAGTTTGAAACATGATTTTCAAAAATCTATTGACTGTATAATTACGAAATTTTAATATGATATTTTGCTATATATTGTTCAGTTTATGAACTAAAATCCTAAGGTCTATCACATATATTTGTTTACAGTGTTTTATAGACGATGTGTAGGATGAAATTTAAAAAATACATATTTCACACGTACGAGTGTAACCTATGAGCATATACTACGATCCTTTAGATTTTAGTTCATAACTTGCATTATTACTATTTAAATGTACTGTGACAGTAACAAAATATTCCATTCATAGAATTTTTTGCAATCATGTTTCGAATATTATATGAATTTTGCTTAATATTTTGCATAAAAATGACTTTTTCACAGAAAATGACATAGGTATTTCAAAATTTATTATTGTTCTCATCATTTTCTGATATTTTCTACCAAAAAAATGTTACTAAAGTTCACTTTATTGCCATTTTACAGAAAAAGTGCCTTCGAACGTAGATGGATACCTTAAGAGGAGTGGACTGTATTTCATATTTAACAAAAAATTACAAAATTTCTTGGTAAAAGCATTTTGTTTTAAGATTTACCAATTTTTAAAAAATAAAAAAGTATAAATTACAAAGGAAATATCACATACTTTTTCCTCTAAGACACATTAAATACTAAGAGTATCGCAAAGAATGCACGTGTACTGTAAAGTTTTAAGTATATATTTGAATATAAGTTTCTCCTGAACTTTCAATATCTTCACCTAAGGGTATAATAAACATTGATTAAGAATAACAGGGTGAAAACCCCAATCACAATTAACTTTTTTAACGCATTTTCTAGGGCATACAGTACATTTTTCACGGCAATGTTATTGATGAAAATTTATTTCTACATTTTTTTTTCTCCCCACGGTGACATTTTTTATGATCATCCTTTCTAGTACGAGTATAATACGTATTCATTAATCCCGACATATCTTATGACACGAATAAGTTTAATCCTTCAGAATTCAAGAGCATTTCCTAGAGATATAATTTTTTTAAAGAAACGTGAAATTTATTTTTACACACGCAGCTTTAATGCATTTACAATTCAATTACGTACTATACAAAATATTTACCGTAAATCCCTCAAAAATGATGAAAGAAAATTCATCGAACATTCTAAAGATGCAAAAAAAAAAATATTTTGAAGACAATAAAGGTGAGGTAGTAGCGAAAAATTCGAAAATTTATAAATAATTTGATGATATATTTATATTTTTTTTTTACAGTTTAAAATTCAATTTACTTCAAAATGCATGTTAAACTATTTGCATGGTATAAAAAAATTAGCAAAGAAAAATTTTTAAACACTGTAAATTTTTGTTTACCGTACCAACAAAACTCTAATTTGAAAAAGTGTATGAAGAGAGAAATAACAGTGAATGTATTTCCTATACTGAATACGGAATATTCTGTATACAATACTGGAACTAATCCCATTGTGAAATGTAAAATTGATTATGCCCTTTCATTTGCAAAGTTTTGCCGAAACAGCGAAAAATTATATCTATTATTAGTTTTATTTATTTAATTCGTATAGGGTGGAAAAATTCATAAGTATTTGATTTATTTATTTTACTCTCTTGTATTTACGTTTCCACGATCCATATAAGTTTCCGTGTTTATTAAAATACAATTTTTTGTCTCCTGTTATTTGTACTATGTTGTCCAGGGAATAGAAATATCTGGAATATTCAGTTTTTCGCGATCGTATTATTGGTATAAAAATTATACATTTGGATTGCATGTGAAATTAAAAAAAAAATTTCTTTGTGTTTTTTGCGAATTTTCGCGATGAAATTTTTCATTTAAAACTGCGTCTTGCACATTCGAACTTTCGTCTTTTCATAGATCGTTTTAAAAACTTTTTGCTTGCATTTACGACCACATTAGCAGCATGTCGTTTTTTTCTCGGAATCAAATTTTTTATTAATTTTATCTAATTTGTTCACTATTTTTTAGGATCACTACATATTGCTAGGGCTAGTCCAATTAATCGATTAGTCGTGTAGGTTAATCGATCAATATTGTTAATCACAGTTGAAGTTTTCAGTTAAGTTAATTGGCTCGATCAATTCGGTCATTGGCCCATATTAACCTTCGAACCACCTTATGGTTCAGCGGTTTTCACTCGGCGTGATTTCTCTATGTAAACTTTGAACCCTCTTATGAGCTCCTTAGAGATCGGATTTCGAAACACCCATTGTTAGTTAATTTTTACGTAATGATATGAAACTACTGACCAAATTTTATAATAAATTCCCTTATGAACCCCTTAGGGTTCTAATTTCGCAAAAAGCCTCCTTCTTAATTAGTCTCTATACGTCAAAAAATAAAACTACTTACCAAATTTCATAATTATAGTGTAGCTTCAGCGGTTTCAGCTCAGCGTGATTTTTCTGTTACCTTTGAACCCCCCATGACTCCCTTAAGGGGGGAGGTTTAAGAAATGATGTAAGAAACCCCTTCTTACATTATGAAATGAAACTACTGACAAAATTTCATATTTATCGCTTCAGCAGTTTCCGCATTGGACTATAGGTTCGGATACCGACTATCTTATATAAGCATGTTGAAAATATGTGCTTTTCAGATATAATAGTATCTAAACTGGAACAATTTACTGGAACAGATAAATTGAAAATAATTTTCAATTATATATATAATTATATATATATTTTTTTCAATTATTATATAAATTGAATATAATTTTCAATTTGATATTTCTCACAAAAAAGTAGCCAGGCGAACTCCATTCGCCATTTAACAAAGGCACTTGCCTCTTTTTTCCTGAATAAATTTAATTTGTGAAGTAATTTACAACTCTAATTGATTTTAAAAAAAATTCAAGAGTGACGGCTATATTTTTCTTAACCTTTTCAACACAAAACGTAGTAGGTGATAACTGGTGTAGAATAAAATAGAATATCACAAATAGAATAAAAAGCTGGGGGAAATTTTCATTTGGCTATAAACTATTGATAAAAAAATATTTAAAATTATGAAAAATATGAAACAAAAATATACAGATCTTAAAAATATATATTATTGAAAAAAATATATATTTTTTTGTTTTAAGATCGGAAGTTAACATTTTAAATTTTTAAAAATGGGCCCGGTAAAGCCAGGAGAAAGACATTTTCTTAAGAAATGAAAATTTGTTCATGCAAATTTGAAAAATCTATTGATGAAAAAATTATAAATAAAGTGGTGATTTGTGTCGGAAACAGGAATATAAATAAAAAAACGAAAAAAATATCCGTGTTAAATATATGGAAGTAAACTACTGGGGACACAAAATTTAAGTCAGTTTCGTGAGAATCACCCATATATAAGATAGTCGGGCGCTGCGCTTTCAACAATGCTGAAAATAGTTTCAGTATGTATAGTGTAGAGTTATGTGCCAGAATTTGTACTTGGAGTGTATCATCATAGTTGACCAATGAGAGAATGAACTTGATCATTTCGCTGTAAAGGAGAGAAGTTCTTGAAGGAAATTCTTAGAACTGTTTTCCTTGCGGTTTTCCATTACTTTCTTTGCTTACGTAAATAGAGTTTGCGTTTGTCATTCGAGTCGCGATTTTTTTCGTTTTTCTTTTATTCACTTTCAAACGGTTTGGGATTTCGTTTCCAGTAAAGACAAAAGTTTAGTTGAAAGAAAAAAAAATTTTTGTGTGAGTGTGAAAAGTTCTAGAAAGTTCAAAGAAGCACAAAAACTAATTAAAAAAATTTGATTCCATTAACTTAGAATGGAATTGATCTCCAAGTTTATTTCGAAAACTAAAAAAAAAAGATATTGGATTTTTCCTTTTTCAATGAAATATATACGGTACTAGAACAAAAATACCTGATGTCCAAGAAAATTGGTAAATGTGCAAAATATAACAGAGTTATTATCATATTTCTTTATTTTATGGTCATCGTGGTGCAGACTTTTAATGGTCATGGTCTTTGACCGACTCGAGAGAATTTCGAATTAGTGAGACCGTAACTGATCAATGGTCAAATGTTTTCTTTCTTTTGATCTAAAGACTTGACCTTATGGACAGAAACGTCTACCTCTTTCATGTGTCCTTACCACTGTCCATGGGTGGAGATACGGGGGGGGGGCATGGGGAAGGACGTTGCCTCCCCCCCCCCAACGTCAAAGGTGAAGCCGATTGATCTAATGTATTTGCGTATACATGAATTGACATCATCGTCACCATGCCCCCTCAGCAATCATGCCCCCCCCCAGATTTCAACTATATCTCTGCCTATGCCACCGTCTCTGTTAGGGCCTGTCTTCAAAAATGATTTCATCAGTTTGGAAGATGCATCTTCTCCTAACATTCCATCACGTGTGAAAAAACAAATATATCGTTTTTCGATCATTTTTGACATTTACAGAATTCTATCAAAAAATTTTAAGTAGCTTACAATTTGATTCCGGCTCTGTTTAGTATACATACTAAATTTCATGATGAAAATTGTTGGTTTGTATTGAGCACTAAACCACACGTATGAAAAATGACTTTTATATATGCCATGGTAAATGCTATGAATCGGTTGTTATGTTTAATCACCAACCATTTTTCGGTAAATTTGATAAATTTTGTTCATGTATGGTGGATTTATCATATTTACCGATGATTTTCATTATACAATCCCCTAGCTTGTTTTGTGATAAATCGTCAATAAATTGCTTAAATTTACCAGGCATTATGTTGAAACGTATTTCCAGGATGATGAAATATCAATTGATAATGTTGGTTAGTTTGCACGCTTTGATTAATGTGAAAAAAGCCAACATTACAAAATTTATAAAAATTTTTCATTAACTTAAGGTATCCGACTACGTTGAACAGGTCATTTTGGAAGAAAATATCTCTATTTTTATTTTTTATGAAAGCTGTATTTCTTTTAATTCCCAAACAAGCCTTGGTTTGTGTATATGACGTTTGCAACCGAAGTTACGTCCACTTTAGTGTTGCGTTTTTACATACAAGTAAACAGTGGATGAAAACGCGTTTCGCGAAGAATGCTATTTTTGACATTTTACCTGAGTTTGAAACATGATTTGTAAAATCTGTTCATTGTATCAACACGAAATTTTAATGATATTCTGCTATATATTGTTAAGGTTATGAACCAAAATGTAAGGTCTGCCATGTGTATTTGTGTAATTACGATGTTTTATACACGATTTGTGGAATAAAGTTTTAAAAAATTCACGCGTAAGTGTAACGTATGATATTTGATAACTTAAGTATCATAGGATCCTTTAAATTTTAGGTCATACCCTTCAGCATTACTAGCTGAATATACTGTGAAAATAACAAAAGATTTTTTATTCATAGAATTTTTTGCAATTGTGTTGGAATATCCCGTGAATTTCCCTTAAAATTTACATAAAAATGACTTTTCGTAGAAAATGGCATACTCTGTAGGTAGTCTAAAATTTATTATTGTTTTCACCATTTTGAAACACTTAATATCAATAAATATTATTAAAGTTCACTCTAGTAGAGCATTTTATACAAAAGTGACAAGAATGGTAGACGGATACTTTATTTTTTATCGGCAAAATACGTGTAGTACACTCGTAAAATACGGGGGCAAAGCTGATAAGTGATCAAATTAAAGTGATATTTCCCGATGATTTCTTACATATTTATCAAACTAACAAACCTCGTTTGAGAATTATGCATAACTGCCTGTGAAAGTGTTAAATATAGGAAAATTTATCAAACTTACCGAGACGATTTTTGATTATCCATATTTGCAAGCGACTATGGATAATCAGCGATTTATCACATTCACAATATCATAACGTACTCGGGGAAAAAACATATGCATCTGCGAATGATCTCCGCTGCAATATGACATTCAGTGAGGGCAAGCCATTGCTGACTCCATTTCCCTGAAACTATATCAATTTATTGTAATCGCAAATACGAAATCTGAAGCCGCAGCAGGTGAATTGGCCAAAATAATAGACAGACCCAAATGATTGATTGTCCTAAATGATATACTATTCAAAATTACGTTTTCTTCAATTAAACACCCATTTTTTATCGTATATATATTCCTCGCTATAACTGACAAAAAAACATATTTCATCTGTAAAATGGCTTTCACTGCAGTGTGGTATTTAATAGGAAAAGCCATTGCTAAGAATTTATCTCCTGATGATTTGAATCTACAGTATAAATATATTCTATGCAACAAAAAATTCTTATTTTTTAGCACCATTACTTCATAGCACTGGTGAAACACGCACAAATAAAAAATTTAATTGTGAAAAATGCAGAAACTGAGATCCTATGGATCTGAATCACGGATGTAGGCCTACACCTAGATAATGTACGAGACTCTCGGGTTCTCAACTAATGACGTTTGCCAAGGAAACAGATATTTTTGGCATAATATTCAGAAAATATCTGTTTCCTGGATATATGGGGGCTGAGAAAAACGCCGTCTATATCTCTCTCCACTGTCCCACCTTTTGGTAATTTGCTGACGTTAAAAGAGCGTACTAATTCCTCTACTTCAGCGCTAAAGGCCACAGTGCGTTAAATAAGGAAGACAGGGTCGTGTCTTCAGTGGTGTGGTTTAGATGGTAGTATGCTTGCCCGGTTTGCAAGAGGGCCTGGTGTAGACTTTTCTTTCCCAGTTCACCTCTGCATAATATCCAGAAAATATCTGTTTCCTTAATATATTGGGCTGAGGAAAAAAGCCGGCTGAAGTTGGTTTTCTGTGGTTCCCAACCTTCAAGGCGCGAATGCGAGCCGATCTCCCCGTCAAAAAGTCTAGTCACAGAGAGCAACAGGCCCCTACGTTACAAATATTCAATCATTACACTTCACTCACAAATTGAAGTATAGATGGCAGCACTGAAATATCAGGCACAACACTAGGTACACACTCAGACTGTTAGGTGCACTCACTTTTTTTGTTCCAGACTCTGCCACGAAGCTGGGCTGGAAGAGATCTCGGCAACGGGATAAGTCCGATGGCAGAGCCCCTGGCGTTCATTCATTCAGTCATACCACGGTCATTTTACGAAAATAAACGCTAAACACATTGGGACCTGTAGTTTCTAGTTCATGCTTGCATAACTGTTAACCCTTTATGGTCCCATGAATATTTGAACATACATGGGGCAAATACATAGTCAAAAACCCATTTTCTTTTCTAAATTTTTTTTTTTTTTGAAAAACATATTCTAGTGTCATTTCAGTAGGAAATACAGCTATACAAATACAATACTTTTTATCTAGAAAGTTTTTCCTTGTCGGTGTCATATTTTGAGAGTTGCTGAAATTTTACGCTTTCAGAGATTTATAAAATGACACCAAAAAAATTGAGGGGATTGTAAATAAAATTCAAGATAAAAACTATACAACTTTGCTGAACAATATTTTTTCTGTTTATAGATAACATTATAATCAAGGAAAACTATATTTTACCTTTAATTAGTCATTTTAGCTAATGAAAAAATCCATTGTAATTAATTAAATTTTTGTGATGATGCATTAAAGTAAAAATATGCTAACACTACCAATTTGCATCCGTTTTTGTAAAAAAAAAAAAATTAATACATTTTTATGAGGGTGAACCACAGAGGGTTAGCTAATGACATTTGAGTTTGATCCTCTTAGAAGCACCACGATTATTTTACGCAAACGAAAACCAAACAGACTGGAACCGACAGTTTCTAGCTTATGCTTCCATAAGTTTTAAATATTCAGAGACATAAAAAAAATCAATTAATGACAATTAATTAATCAACAAAAAAATTAAAAAATACAGTGCCGTCAAATGGGGTGAGTTGGATAGAAACTTTGGACATTTTCTGTATTATGACTCTTATAAATTAAAATTTTTTACTAAAAATTGCACCAATAGAGAAATAAGTTTTTTTCCGTGTTTTTATGTAAACAAAATTATTTCGAAATTGTTATGTTTGAGAAAAATGAACACACAGGTACCCAAGTCACCCCTTCAGGGGGGTGATTAATTGTTTTTTATGTCTACGATATGTAAATCTGCCTAGTCAAACATGACTATTTTTGGAGGATTTATTTTTCTTAATACCGAGTCACATGAATACCAAATCTCAGCTTTCAACTCTGACGTTCATTATTTACCATTTTTTAGTCATCATCAAAAATTTGAGTAATAATCTGACCTAGGTATTTTCTTTCCTCATATTTGACAGAACTAAAATCTCCAACTCTGATGTCGAGTCCACTTTAACCGTCATCAAACTCGTCTGTTGTAAGAGTAAGAACAACATGTTTATCTTTATCCTCTAGTGGTGCAGAGGCACCGATTTCAAAATCTTCTTGCATGAAAAGGCTATCTTCACTTTTCTGTCTCTTATGTAGTTTATTTATTTTTTGGTTCTACTATGATTAGTACTACTGGTTGAAGTCTCCTTAGGATTTAGACAATCCAGGTCATCAATGATTTTTCCTATTCCTGGAGAAACTAATGTAAAATACTGTTCTCCCAAGCACCTGCAATTCTTAAAGATTTTACTAATCTACAACCATTAATTTACAAATTAATTTAATTAGATAACTTATCAACCGCAATATTGAAACAAAAAATATGCCCACCAAAGCAAACTTCTATCAAAACTGTAACATGTAACCACCAAGCTCTGTAAACAAAGTTTTGCAATGGTTTCATGAAACCTTAAAATACAGTATGTAATAAAAGTAGGCGGGAAAAAAACCATGACGCTATAATTATGAGAGATTTGGGCACAATTTTTAATCACGGATTCTCGCTCTTGCTGCTGGGCGTGGAATCAGCTACCCATATCATTCACAGCGGCTATGGCGTCTTCTAAAATAGAAAATTAGAGCATGGACCCAACTCAGCCCGCTATTCACCAAGTCACACCCTATTTGACGGTACATAGATTTACACAAGTGATCTACAATGTTCATAACTTTGTATCCGTTTTAAATATCATGTACCAAGGTAGGTAACAATGAATGAATGAACGCCAGAACTTTGCCACTGGACTTATCCCGTTGCCGAGATCTCTTCCAGCCCAGCTTCGTGGCAGAGTCTGGAACACTTTATTTAGTGTCAAAAAAAAAAAAACATACAAACTTTTTTACAACATATTTTCCCCAGACAATTGGGTACTGTCACGATTAACAAATTTTGTGGTGATTACAGACGAGATGGGATTAGGAGTTGGATAAGTTTCGGGGTTTAGTTAAGATGAATGTACACATATTAGGATGGAGGTATGTTTTAAAAGCAATGGAGCCCCCCCCCCCCAGCCATCTCATCTGTTATCTTACACTTGCCATATTATATACACAGGATACAAAAAGAAAGAGAAATGAGAATCTTACAAGGTAGGTAACAATATTTCTAGCCGCACTCTGAATATGTACGATAGGTGTTCAAGGAATATCACTAGTAAGTATACCACCACTGCCGACGGCAATCGTAAAAAACATTTCCTAAAGTTCCATGTTTCGGCTTTTACACGAATCTCGAGGAAAAAAAAAAAACATTGTTTATGTACAAAAAAAACCGGATTTTTCCCCTTTTATCCTGTAACGGGTAAGGAAAAGACCTCGAATATGACCTCCCAGTAAACTCCTCACATACCAATAACAACAGCTTTCAAAGTTTTAAAGCTGCTTCCTCGCTCATCACGCTGTTCCACCCTCTCTCTGGCTGTGTTATATTTATACATACACATGCGTGTGTGTGTGTATATATATATATATATATTTTGAGCCATACATAAAATAAGGGAAACGTGGTATTTCTCTAAGCCTGAGCTTTTTTTTTTTATATATTTTTGCTTGTCGTCGTCCAATCCAGCATTAGACGGGCGAGCTGTTGATAGAGCCATGTGTGCAATACATCATGAGGAAACGACACCCCCGTGGTTCAGCGACGGTTTGTCGCTGGCGTTTTATGGACTTCCCACTGGGAATCGGGGACGAGGTTACGGACGCTACTCTTTTATGTTCTTTCCTCCACTTAAACTATAGAGGCTAAGCTTTTGGAATCAGAATTTTTCTATTTGCATTTCACTTACATTCTTCTTTTCTCTCGTCACTATATGTTTGCTCGGTTCTTTTCTTTTCCCATCTCCTTTATTTATTATTGTACGTATATTGTTTCTACTTCTTTTCCATGCTGTAGAAAAACTCTGTACGCTGTTGTATACAGGGTGCATAGCTAATCCCTCTCGTCGCCAATTACTGGTGAACCGCGTTGGTTTTAGAGGCATTCTTTTAATTAGGAAAACTATTCAAATAAAGTGTCTAGAACTCAGATACGTTATTCGTGTTGCAGTGGGTTGTGTAGCTATTAAAAAACCCAAATAGAAAGTTGTTGCTCTGTCTTCCCAGAAGCCAACAAAAAAAGCAGCAACTTCATGTTTCTGACTGCAATATTCGCTGAAATATTTGAATTCAAAAACCTGGGGAAAGTTGGGAAACAACAGCATAAACTGACAGACAACACTTCTTTTCCTCGTTTATGCTGTTCTTTCTCACCTTTTCTTCGATTTTTGAATCAAATATCTCAGCGAATATTGAACTTAGAAACATGGATTTTTTTTTGTCCTCGGGAGAGACAACAACTCTTTAATTGTGTTTTTGACGCTAGTTTTCAGTTTTTGAGGCCAGTAACTCTTGCGGCAAGAAGAGTTATCTATGGTTCCTATATCATCAAGTTAAGACGAGAAAAAGGAAATCATTTTCAGCAGCTGTCGGAAAAGTAAAGTAGAAATACGCACTCAGACTGTTAGGTACATACACTTACACTTCCGGCACAACTCGCTGGGTAGTAAATTGCCCATGGCGATAGACCAGTGTTGTGCTCGGTTCGAAAGAAAGAAAGAACCTCGATTATCTAGGGTAATGTGGGGAAGATGGTCCTGGATAACTAGTACCACGAGACCAAAAGCATGCTGCTTGATATATTTCCATCGTTAACATGGACTGTAAACAATGGTTTAACACATTTTCATGGTGTCACGCAGCTGGGAAGACCGAAATAGCTGATTTACTATTCACTCTTGTTATAATAGCTGATTGACTATTCACTCTTGTTATAATAGCGTAATTTATTTATTCATATCACATCCCACAGGAAAAACTCACGAATAAAAATGGGTAATCGATGCAGGAGCAAGAATAAAATCTGATACATGCACAAAATACAATCAAAAATAAATCTTCGACTATATAATCAAAAATGAAAACGATATAAACAAGATACATTAATACTATCAATAACAAAAAACAGTATGAACAGAAATAAAACCTCATTTTATACATAAATGCAATCAAAAATAACACTATGTACAAAACGCACAATAATAAGTTGAGATAACACATTATGCATCAAGTGAAAACAAAAAATAAAACGTGATACGTAAGTAAGGAGGAAAAAGTAATAAAAATTATTTATTTATTTATCACTTATGTTCCTAGCGTAGTACAGATGTGCTTCCAGTTCATTTCAATGATAGTGGGCGGGATGAGAGCAAACAACAACCAGCTAGTGTTTACTTTCTTAACGGAATTGTAATCTTTCCCCAGTAGCCTCTCAACCATTGTCTTATCAAGTTATAAAATTCAAAATAAAGATTTATAAATCATCTTATCTCACTAAATATCAACCTTAAAACCAGCTGAGAAAGGAAGAGCGATAGAAAGAGTATCACCAAACAGTTCATATTATCTATAGATGCGATCGAAAAATACAGAAAATATTCTGAAGTATTACGAAGTATGTATACAAAATACACACAGTTGTACCCACTTCATATAATAAACAGATGATGTTATTGAATTTAGATAAGTCGAAGTTCTTATTGTTGTGTCTTTTCATTAGAATTTAAATTGTTTTTCGAAATGAAACTGGATTTGAAACTTCTCTCTCGAATTCATTCTGAATGAATGAATAAACCTATTGTTTTGTTAATCCAAACATTTTCGATACAATTGAAATTATTTTTGAATATTGACTTCAAGTTATTAAGTTATAAAACGATAATCTATTGTACTATTGTACTCGCATTTGTGTCGATGAGCTTCATGCTTCAGCTTCAATGCTGTTATAGTACTGTTGATTTTTTACGTTCTGAGAAATTCGTTGAGAGTTGCAATATCAATATAATAATTATATGTATACACTCTTGTAACGTTAGAGACACAAAGCATTTCAAAGAGTCCTGCAATCAAATAATTTTATCAGTATTGTATTAACGCGACTGCTACAATTATTTGAGCTGAACAGTACTTTGAAAGAATAGCAGGGATTCTTTTTCTTGATGATTTACGAGAACGAAAAGTTACAAACTTGAATATATGCGGAAAACTAGCTGCGTGAAGAGATATTGACGTTTCAGGAAAGGAAAATTCATCTCTGCCCTCAGATGGACGGCGACAACATTCTGTTAATAGCTCGCAAATGACATCAGGATCACCAGATGGTGACGTATATGGATAGCATATACATACGCTCCATGGAGGGAATGTTCTATCTGTTTTCATAGCTTAGTTGGCAGAGCACTCGTCCGGTAAAGGAGAGACCGGAGTTCGAGTGACCGTGAGGGCAAAGATGAATTTTATCTTTCCTGAAACATCAATACCTCTTCATGCAGCCAGTTTTCCTCGACTTCGGTTGTCTCGGCTATAGCATCAACAAAAAGTGGTTTCACAGTCGATTTCCATAGAGAATAATGATGATGGGTCTCGCTTTTTGGAACCCCAACGACATGCAACGTGACTTCAGGTGTAATGACTCATTCTTCTGATTTTGCTTTAGTGGTCTCTCCAAAACATTTTTCGAATTTGAGTTCAATACATTGATGAAATGTTTGTTTGCATTTGTTACTGATAACTATGGAAATAAAAACAGGATGTGTTGAATCATTGTCGATAATTCTTCAGTTTCCATCTGTTGTGCATGGAATCATTAGCAGACGTCTCGATTCCTAGTTCTATTTCTTTTCCTTTTCAGTAGCTTTAGTGAGCTATAAGTCTCTTAGGACCGGGATCCTTAAATTTGTTTAATCCATGAAATTATTATCTCGAGTTTTTTTCTTAAGTTAAAAGCTACTTCTAATTCCATTCTAGTTCTATTCAGAGTGCACGACAAGGGTCGGAAAATGTTTATTTGTCATTTTTATCATCAATTAATGGTGGATTTTCAGCCACCTCGTTGGGCGTTTTGTCTGTTGTGGCCTTTTTATTTTTATTTGTATTTGTATAAATATTTCAAAAGTGAGTCTTTTGCACTTTTGAACTGTGTCTATACAGGCTGCCCCAAATTGTTTGCAAAGCAGCAGATATCTCTGCGACACACGTTAACTTTAGAAACATACATTAATTACAAAACATTTTCAAATGACGTGCAGTTCTTAAAATCTCAAAAAATATTTGAGAGATGTTATACATAAAAAAATAAACAAAATAATTTTTACTCAGTCCCCGTGAGCCGAAACTTTCATTTATTGAAATTTAGATCCCGCTCGGAAAATTAATTTGCAAAAAATGTCATATATTTTTAAGTGCAATATTTATAGAGATATAAAACTTACAGAACCACACTATTTTTTGCCAACTTATCACTGTCTTGGCAAGTTTCATCCTCCTCAAAATATCTCGTTACCATTTTAGGGACTGTATATAGATAATAAGCTCAACAATTTTATTTTTTTTATTCACTCTAAATTATGATTGCATTTTTAGACAACTATTTTGACAATTACAGAATTTTACAACTTTGAATTAAATTTTCGTTTCGCAATTTGCAAACCACATCCTCAATCACTGGCGATAAATGTTCTGAATACTTAAAAGTCAAATATTTCTATTAATATTGCATTTAAAACAATGCAAATTTTCTTAAATGGCTTCTCAGATCCACAACACTAATTAAAAGTATTAGCACACAGGGGCTACATAAAAAGTTAAGTTCTCTATTTTTTTACCCATACGACTTCTTGGGAAATTTAAAACATTCTGAGTAACCGCACATCAATAGAAAACTATTTTTAATTAGAAGTATGTTTCTATATAAAGTCAGTTCCAGAGATATCCACTGTCCATACAATTTGTACATCCTGTATACGGAGATTCACATTGGGATGACGCAAGATGTGTGTGTGTGTGTTTATTTCTGCATTATTTTATATCAGGATGAAATAGAAATTTAATGATTATACATATATTTCATAAAAATCGAATGATATGGCATATCATATTTAAAAAATCTTAACTTCAACTTCGGTTCCAACGAATATTTCGATGTTCCCCCTTAAATCTATTTTTTATGTTTCAAATAATTATTGTATATTTTCCAGTCAACACAAGTCCTCAAATTTGCATACAACACGGAAATTTAGCTGTAAAAAAAAATAAACATAAAAATTATGCAATAGAATCGTTGAAATCGGAGAAGAAAATTGCTTTTATTACTCCAAAAAAACGTTGAATTTAAAAAAAAAAAAAAAAAAAAAATGTAAAAGTGTTAGGGTTAAACGTGGAGTGAAATTGATATCTGGGGAGCTGTTTATGTTCCAGTGCAACCATACGTCGAAGATTTATATAAAATAGAAATAAAATAAAGAATGGAAAAAAGATTTCTCTCTCTTCAGCTTGAAGCAATCAGTGCCATTTCTATCCAAGTACCAGTTTTCACGGAGAAAGAGAAGAAACAGGAGGAGTTTGGAGGTACCAATACAAAAAAATAAAAATAAAATCCATCCGTTAATCGAAGAATATCTGGAATAGCGGTTGGTGTGAGATGGAAAATAAGGGTTGAAAAATCTCGAACCAAAAAAAAAGTAAAAAGAAGAAGAAGAAGAGATCGTTCGAGCATAACACCGGAATCACCTTCCTACCAAATATTCAGCATCTATGAGACCCGTGAAAAGAAAAGAAGCGCAAGAGCAAAAAGAAGTTATCGAGAACAGAAAGATGGTGATAGGAAGCAAAGAGAAGAAGCAGCATCCGAATGAGGTGATGAAGAGACGACTGGCGCCCGTTGGATGCACAGCCTCTACCAACATCATCCACCACCACACGCTCATTCAGCCAGCAATGGTACGAAAGTGCAAATATCGACGAAAAGGATCAGCAAGAAAGACTCAGACTGGGTTGGGGTTGGTTGTGCATGGAAGGTAGAGGTTGTGCCACTCTCTTGTTGATGTGCCTGTAAAGGATGAGAGAGAGAGAGAGAGGGGCATCGCGTCCTTCACCAATCTACCTCTCCATTTCAGTCTTTTCCGTATCTTTTCCCAAAGTCCGCATTCTCCTATGACGAATTATTCCCGAAGATATATCTTTGCAAAACCTTCTTTGGTGTGTAATTAGTTTAGAACAAGTTGAAGATCGGTTTTCGTGGCAAGGCAGACTATTTTATTGCCCTTCTAGATCCGAAACTCATCAGATGTCTTTTATTTTCGCCGTGGTTCCCATGCGGATTCCAACGAACCGATGACCCTCTCTCTCTCTCTCTCTGTATACTACGTGATAGACTTCAGCGGTCTCTGCATGCTGTCGCGTTCTTTTCTATGAGAACCGTGGATACTCCTTGTGAGGAAGGAAATCTTTTTTTTTGTTTCAAGTAAACTCTTTTTTTCCCCCTCTCATCTTTTGGTTTAATTTTTTAATTTTTAAACATATGATTGGGATGGGGCAAATTTTGTTCTTTTCTACATTATTTATATTAAAGGAAAAATAACTTCACGATTACAATTGATATGATACAGTATTTACGAACTCAAACCGCAATCTTAAAACTACAACCTTGGCAACCTAAGGTGCTTCAAAAACAACTGAGTTATATCGACACAATTTCGCGGTCTCTTGAATGTCGTTATAACACAGTTTGACTGAATATATGGGTAGATATGAATTCCGCCGACCATGGTGCCTTCACGAACAGATCATATCAGAATACCCACTTTATAGACCACCGTATAACTCTGTTTTTATTGTTCACAGTTATCGGTGTTCGTACTGAAGGCGTCCATAAGAAACTTACAGTGCAAGATCACCCATGATTAGTTATAAATTTTAGTTGCGTTCTATTTATCTGAAAATAAACTTGAGGGCAACTTGTCAAGTTTATTTTCAGATAAATAAAATTTAATGTGAGCATCTTTAGTGGCGTTGCAGATGTGCAAACGATACTCGATCTCGTGACAAGTGTTTAATAGCATTTCAGGTGTTATAACATTAACTTCTGCATAGATGCGCTGTTGATACGGATGTGAAAGGCTCCCCATTCTACTCATTTCGTACAAAGTATCTAACACGAGTCACTGATCTAAATTCAACTAGCCAAAGCAATCACTCAATGTTACGTTGTGGCATCCACATGCTGATCAGCGCACGATTGTTGTGAAAGGCATCTCGAAACAATTGTCAAAAGTCATCCACTACCTTTGTAGAAAACTTGTATAAAGCACTTGTAGTAATTTCTTTCTCGACGACACAGCCCTTCGATAACTAAACATATGTAGTTTTCTCAGTACAAGACCATTACTTTGGATACCTTTAACCTGGAAAGCCTGTACTGTACGTAAAATTTCAGTAAACTTTTCATCAATTTAATGAGTTTGAATTCTTAGAATCCCTTAAAAAATATCACAAAAGCGAAAGCAAAAGTATTGAAAAATGCATCTTTATATGTTGGGTCATTTCATTTTCTTGATGTTGGAAATAATGTTCATCAGCATTAGTTTCTATGTGGATCGGCTGGAACCATCGCTTATTGACGTTATAACCGTGATTACTCAGTTTGTCTGTATATTTAATTATTATCATCACTGCCATTTTTTTCATGAGAGAGAAAGTTTCATAAGCACAACATTGGATATCGACAAT
Organism: Pholcus phalangioides; assembly: GCF_987345545.1. Classification (NCBI taxonomy): domain Eukaryota; kingdom Metazoa; phylum Arthropoda; class Arachnida; order Araneae; family Pholcidae; genus Pholcus; species Pholcus phalangioides. The sequence continues at coordinate 15,253,484 of NW_028301625.1, read as the reverse complement.
ATTTAACGGCGTCGGAACATTTTACAACTCCCCATCCATGCATCTTTTATACATGAATCGTCGATAATTCACTGTCCAATAATACATTTGCTAAGAATCTATTTTCACATACATTTTGATGAATATCTTCAATGGATTTTAGATTTGCATTCGGTAAATTTTTCCTCCACTATTTAATCATATACGGAATTTCAAAATATTTGCAAGAAACCGTATCCATATCTTGGAAAATCATTTTTCCGACAATATTAAGGGAAGATTATATTTATATATATTTTTTTTATAGAATTAAAGGAAAATATTTCTCATCATAAATCGGGAACGGAAATGTCTTTTGAGAACATTTAATACGAATCACGGGTTTTCCATTGTATAAAATAGACGAGAGAGAATTTCCAGCTCTACTAACACATTGTTATAACTAATTGAATGATTCTCGCAAGAGTGACTAACATCACTCGACTCACTTAATTATAGAATATCACAGAAGATACCGCTATTGTTGAAATTCCCAAAAGTGTTACAAATTTCATTCGTAATAAAAACAATGCCTTCCCCTACAAGAATATAAAAGCAAGTGCCATCATTGATTCTGCATTCAATTGAAGAAACTCCGTCGTTTATGTTTGCTCAAGTATTCAAATTTAAAAAGAAACGGTATATATATAGTACAATAGCCATTGAGAGAAGCTTCGATGATATCTCGAAACAATGTTTTCCTTTAAAACCCCTTCAGAAATAAATTAAATGAGTAATAAAGTGTACAGAAATATAATGGTTTATTTCATACGTGGACTATAAAACTTTAGAATTTATTCGGGGGGGGGGGAAGATGATGTAGATATATTGGATGTTGATATAACTTTTTTATAATAATTCTTTGAAAATCGTTTGAGGTTCATATTTGTGTTTATAGAAAGAGACTGTAGGGAGAGTAAAAGCTAGAGAAGTTTTTATGAAAGATTATAACGAGTTAACCTCTTGGCATAACATCCAGAAAAAAAACACTCATCATGATGATAATTTGTGGTTTCTAGGCCTCGTATGGTTATCTTCTTTTGTTAGAATGCTTCTATTTCAATTAGTAAAAAATGCATATATCCCCACTTTACCATACATATTACTATTAAACTCTGTTATAAAGATCCCAGTTATAACGATACTTTGAATATAATGTCTGAAATAGTCGTCTGTGGCTGATTCCTATGAGGCAGTGGTTCTTAAACCACCCGCGGCTTCCTCGCCTAATTCATGGTTCCCCTGCAGGTCTCTAAAATAGTTTAGTAGGTATTTCACTTTATAAAAGAACTACTTCAAAACATAAATAGGCACACAAATCAATATCTCTAGCTTACCCCGAAGCCCCTGACAAAGGCTGGCGATGCCCCTAGGATTCGCGACGTACACTTTGTGAAACACTTTTATAGGAAATAACGTTTATGAATCTCACTTGGAATGACAGAACAACCACGGATATAACGATAAATTCTTTAGCATAATTACTTTCGTTTTTGCAGTATTGTTCCGAGAAATTTTTAGAATTTTTGCTCAACTCATTGATGAGGTGTTTGCTGGTATTTCTATCGATAATACGACAATAAAAGCAGAGTTCGTTATATGATTCTCCATCATTATGCATAGGAACAGTGCATTGTTTCTATTGACAAGGCGTGGATCTCTATTTACACATGTGATTTTTTACTTTTTTCTCTTAAGTATACCTAGCAAACGAAAAATATCTCTCTCGAATCGAGATTCCCAACTCAATCCAATTCACGCATTCGCTATTTTTTAAGCCTTATCTTTTGTCAGATAGAACTTCTGGAATTGACTTCAGAGCCTACTTCAATGAATCTCCGTCATTGCCTGGAAACCTCATATTTACAAATTTCGTTTTTATCATGCATTCAGATTTTAAAGATGTGCTTTATGTTCTGCATACGAAGGCTATCCGTTAGGGATGGTGCAAATTTTGTTCGTTTCTACATTATTTATATTAAGGTAAAATAACTTAACGATTACAGCTATGATACGATACAGTATTTATGATACGAATTATTCCAGAAGATATATCTTTTCAAAACTTTCTTTGGAGTGTAATTAGTTTAGAACAAGTTGAAGATCGGTTTTTGTGGCAAGGCAGACTATTTTATTGCCCTTCTAGATCCGAATCTCATCAGATGTCTTTTATTTTCGCCGTGGTTCTCATGCGGATTCCAACGAACCAATGACCCTCTCTCTCTCTCTCTCTGTATACTACGTGATAGACTTCAGCGGTCTCTGCATGCTGTCGCGTTCTTTTCTACGAGAACCGTGGATTCTCCTTGTGAAGAGGGAAATCTTTTTTTTTGTTTCAAAGTCACTCTTTCCCCCCCCCCCCATCTTTTAGTTTGATTTTTTAATTTTTAAACATGATTGGGATTGAGCAAATTTTGTTCTTTTCTACGTTATTTATATTAAAGTAAAATAACTTCACGATTACAACTGATATGATACAGTATTCACGAACTCAAACCGCAATCTTAAAACCACCACCTTGGCATCCTAAGGTGCTTCAAAAACAACTGAGATATATCGACACAATTTCATGGTCTCTTGAATGTTGTTATAACAGAGTTCGACTCTATATATGGATAGATGTGAATTCCTCCGGCCATGATGCCTTCATGAACAGATCATATCAGAAAACACCGACCTTATAGAGGACATAGATTCAATATATCGACATTTGCTTTCTAGGTAAGGTGCTATTAGGTTAAGTGAGATGAATATTATGACAATTTCAAGCATTGTTTTTTTTAAATATTCAAAACTTCGATAACTTGAAGTCCATTCCAAATTACTTCATCGAAAGATATCAAATATCTGTCTAGTGTACTGACTTTAATGCTTCTAAAAATTAATTTATGACCAAATTACACTCCACTCAGAAAGCCACTTGAAAAATGTCGAGTAATGATTTTTATAACCATTTTTGAGTTAATTGAATGTGAATATATGACATATAATTATTGTAATCTCATAATCATTTATAAACTCCAAAAGAAACCCGAAACTAATGACACATATTGAATTTTTATTGGTTTAAAACGACAGGACAGATTGATGAAGTCTCGATGAAATTGCCGTAACGATATCCATATTAATAGAATAATTTAGAATAGAAAACTATTGCACATGTGCATTATACCGTGATTATAGTCATACTTCAGTCGATAATCCGAAATTCTTGGAGGATAAAAAATGCTAATGTGTAAGAGTTCCGGGCGAAAGAGGGAATTTTCAAATGAATAATGATAATTTGCTCGTTTATAATATTTCCCATAAGAAATAAAAAAATTAGACGTATGAGAAATTTTCTATCGCCCAACAACGCAGTAGAGAGAGAACTCGTCAAATTACTACGTGAAAACTTTTCCGAGACAGTTTGCGCAAGTTTTCTAGAGAGTTTTCTCGGATTCTGGATGATAAATAAAAACAAAAATAATAAAAATTTCAACAAAATAATTTAGTTGAAAATTTTTCGTGTGTGTGTGTTTTGAAAGAGGAAAAGTAGAGAAAACGGGGGATAGAGAGGATCACTTGACGAAGTTCTTAATCAGTAGAATCTCTCTTTTCTTCTTCCTCCGCCTCCTTCGTACTCACTGCCAGGCACGCAAGCGTAAGAGCGCCACCTATCGGCTTAAGGTGCGGCGAATGCGCGCGCGTTCGACTACCTATCATCGGCTGTCTTTGTGTTGTACTTCTCTCACCGCCGCCCGTCACCCTATCAGAGAGAGGGAGACATAGGACGGCGGCGGTGGCGGCAGCACCACTCACACACACACATACATACACAAAGCAACAGGCTATCATCTATTTCCCCTACCGCATCGGAAACCTCCTGTTGCATTTCGATCTACAGGTTTCAGAGACGTCGGAAGTCTCTCGATTTCGCTCTTCTCTTTTCTTACCTCAACTCCAAAGAAAGCCGCTTTTTTTCCGCGCTTTTATAAAAAAAATTGAAAAGGAGATCTTTCTTTTCTAAGAAAACTTTTACCTTACATAAAAAGAAATACTTTTTTTTTTTTGAAATATATACATATATATATTTTTCCCCCTCTTTCACAACTTTCAAAGTCTTTGGCCAAGATAATAATACCGTAAAAGGTATGTGAAAAATTTTCATTCATTTTTCATTTTCAATCTCCTTAATCTTAAAAATAATTTTCCTACCAAAAAAAATAAAAACTTTCCTTATGTATTTTAATTAAGTATCGTATTTTGTTTCTGATCGATCAATGAGAGCGATATTTATATTAAGTTTTATTTTAACTCATAAAAGTTTTCAGAAAAACGGAATGATGTAAAATTTGTAAACATCAAGAATGTGTGCGAGAGAATGTAAGATATTGAGAGTAATATTTTTTTAACGATTAAAAAACAAAAGATTAAAGTGCCAAAGGAGGAAATCAGATTTCGTTCGTAGGGACTTCATAATAACTTCAAAAATTAACGAGTGATTGAATTCTATTTTTCTGATGTCCTCATTACTTTTAGAATGTGGATTTTAGCAAATATTTCTTCGTTTTCCTAATCTGAAAAGTAAGAATAATTAGTCATTATTTTTCCTGAGCGGCCAAGATAATTATACCGTAAAAGGTATGTAAAAAGTTTTCATTCATATTTTCAATCTCCTTAATCTTAAAAATAATTTTTCTATCAAAAAAATAACAATTTCTCTTATGTATTTTAATTAAGTATCGTGTTTCGTTTCTAACTGATCAATGATAGTCATATATTTGTTCGGATCCCTACTGCCATATTTAAGATAAATACTTTAGTTTTATTTTAATTGTAAAAAGTTTTGGGGAAAAAACGGACTAATGTGTAAAATTTGGGGAAGTTAAGACTGCGTGAGAAAAATCTAAGATATTGAGAATAATATTTTTTAGTGATTAATTTAAGGGAGAAAATCCGATTTCGTTTGTAGTGGCTTTATAATACTTTCCAAAATTAACGAGTAATTGAATTCTCTTTCTCGGATATCCTCATTACTTTTAGAATGTGCATGTTAGTAAATATTTCTTCTTTTTTCCTCCTTTGAAAAAACGAAAGAATAATAATTAGTCATTATTTTTCGTAAGCGGCCAAGGTTATTATACTGTAATAGGTATGCCAAAAATTTTTGCTTCATTTTCCATCTCCTACTCTTTGCAGTAATTTGTCCACCAAAAAATATTATAACTTTTCTCATGTAGTTCAATCAAGTATCGGGGTCCATCAATTATAGTAGAAATATTTATCCGTATCATTAATGTTATGAGGCTAATTGAAGATTATTTTTGTTTGTTTCTTTCAATTGTAAAACTTTTGGGGAAAAAAACGGAATGATGGAATGATTTGGAAAATTAAAATAATAAAGAATTTGGGAGAGAAAGAATTCTTAATCTTTAAGATATTGAGAAAAATATGTTTTTTAGTGATTGATTCAAAAGGGAGAAAATCTGATTTCATTTGTAGGGACTTTACAAGTTAATTTACGAGTTATTGAATTAAATATTTCTCTGATATCCTCATCACTTTTAGAATATGGATTTTAATAAATATATCTTCGTTTTCCTAATTTGAAAAAAGAAAAAGCAATAATTAGTCATTACTTTCCGTAAACGGCCAAAGTATTATAACTATATAAATTATACCGTAAGAGGTATTTGTAAACATTTTTTGTTCATTTTCGCACAATCTCAACCTTGAAAGTAATTTTTCCACCAAAAAGTAACTTTTCCCACGTAGTTTAATTAATTATCTCGTTTGATTTCTAATTGATCAACTACATAAATATATTTGATGGAATCCCCAATGTCATGAGAAAAATTTAATATTTTTATTTCCGTTATTTTTATTGTATTTTTGTGTGTGCGCTATAAAAAGTTTTGGGAAAAACCAGAATGATATATAAAATTTGTGAAAATTTAGAATACGTGAAAACGATTAATCTCTAAGGTATTGAGAATAATATTTTTAAGTGATTTATTTCATGAAAAAAAATCGGATTTCGTTTTATAGTGACTTTATAATAATTTAAAAAACTAACTAGTTATTGAGTTGTCTTTTCTCTGATGCTTTCATTACTTTTAGAATATGGGTTTTAGTAGATATTTCTCCTTTGAAAAAAGTAAGAATAATAATTTCAACGGCCGAAATAATTATACCGTAAAAAGGTATGTAAATTTTTTTTTTTTTTCACTCTTCCAGTTCTTAAAGTCATTTCACGCGTAAAACAAAACTTTTCTCACTTTTCCCGTTTCGACATTTCTGATAATTGTGCTAAATTGTAAATTATTTTTTTTTGTCATTCAAATCCCATATATGTAAATTTAAGGATGATTTTTTCCCCTTTCGGTGTAAAAAAAGATTGGGAAAAAACATAATAATCTACATAAACATTACATACAGTACATAAAGGATGAGTAAATATGCCTAATCTGTAGGAGGAGATTTCGTAAAAACTATTTTTAGTGATTCATTTTAAGAGTTGTTTAGTAAGGGACTGGTCGGAATTTACAATAATATAAAATTGACGCGTCATTGAACCTTTCCACCAATGACGCCCCTTTAAGAATATGGACTTTTATTAAATATATCTTCGTTCTCCTTTTTCAAAAGGTTGCATAGCTTTTAGTTTTTGTAATTGCTTTCTTTTGAAGATTTTTTAATAATTCAAAGTTGATTTTATCAAAAACTACGTCTCTATTTATACCTAAAAGGTAGAATTAAAATATTTTTATCGTTCTATCGACAATCGAAGTTAATATAATCGGAAATTCCGCACTTCGACACTAGGTAGACAACTTGAGAAAAAGATTTAAAAAAAAAATTATTTAAAGTCAAGTTTGATTTTAAATATCTGGAAAAAAAAATTGGAAAAAAAGTTTTCTTTTAAACGGAAATTTTTTTTTTTGAAAAATATTCAGTACAAGTTCAATAGCTGTCATGCAATGCGATGTTTTTTAATGAAGATTCTATAAGCTTATGGAATAAAGTATTCACATTTATTCAATCATTTTCGTTAGCTGTAGTGGTATAGTTTAATAATATTCGGATGTATATCAATAAAAAACTGCCAAATTCCAGTTTGAAGAGATGGATATTGTACTTTTCAATTCATGCATTCTTCTCGAAATTGGAATCGTCAATGGAAGGTGAGAGAAGAGAATTTCGGCGTTAGTCGAGACATTCGATTCGAATCACTCCAGATCAGCGAGTCTGTTCAAAGGCATCCTTGTATAGGTGGATTAAGTTGTCGATAGAACAAGAATTCAAAGATTCAATATGTGAACCGATTCGGAGCTATTGGAATAGGTCTCGCATTTGAGATATTTGAAGTATTTCTCCTCTTTCGGCACGCAGATCTTCTCGTCTGACATCAAGTCTTCAGGAACTCGTCGAGAAATCTCTTCCCAAACAATATTTGGCGCGCTCCGCTGCTGCCGTATGAATTCGGCTGGTGTTTTGGAATACTTGAGAATTTAATGAACGTGACTTCCTATGGGTTTGAATCTCACTCGTCAAGAGCGGCGATTAAGGCCCCAACCTTTTTCCTCCCACTTTTCCTTTCCGGCCACTACCGACGAAAGCCTTCCCGATACAGTGAATGGCGTTCCCGTTCGAACGCATGAAATTGCCTGTCATAACACGATGCCAGTTCCTCCACTTGCCTGATATAATGGAAGGGAGAGCAAAACACTTCCTTCAAGAATTCCAAACGGCGCCTCACCTACCAACTCTTGGAATTTGGCTTTTTTCCCCGTTCATCCTTATATATATGCTGAGACGAAGCGCGTTTCCAGTCACTTGGTGATTCCACCATTTGCGATGCAGGTTGACTTCATAACCACTTTTGTGATACAACGATTCCATTCAACTTTTGAAACAAATTGGAATTTCAGAAACATAGTCGCATTAAAAAAAGTAATTCAACATTTCATTTCTACTGTTTTGCATCTTTTGGGCTTAGAACTTTGACAAATTTTGATTCGAAGATTGGATGCAACAACAGAAATCTTGAAAAATCTTTAAAACTTGTTGAATCATAGGAACTGAACATCGATAAATTAGGTGTAATGATGGCTTTCTTAGATTTACAAAAGTTCAATTGGTTTTAGTCTAATCTCTCATGGATTTTTATCTTTAGGTAGGAATGTTGGTAATATTATTCTTGAATCAATACATCTATATACGTTTTTTTTCAGTTTATTTTTCATAGTAAATTATCAGTCAGTGGACATCACTTTGGGCCAGTGAACATTCTCTGTAGACATTTACGACAGGTAAGTATATATTAAGATGTATTTTAGCATGGCTTGAAATAACTTTAATCCATGTGTGATTTCGCATGGCAGCTGATCAAATCTTGCAAGATTAATTGGGTTACCACAGATATTTAATTTTAAGCAAGATATAAAAATCCAGATTTCTTACCTACTATGGTTTTTAGTATTAATTTATTCCATGGAGAACTATAGCAACTTTGACTTGGTGAATACCGATCTAATTCATCCTATATTGAGCTGGTAAGTTACATCGATCAAGTTCTACATCGGATCCATGGTACATGGAAAACTATCTAAAGAAAATGAATAAAGCTAGTTTTTTTTCCTTCGCAATGAACTTTATTTTACAGTCTAAAAGTTGCCAGTGGGTGAAATCACGGACATATATATATATATATATATATATATCACCATCAAATGGCATTACATTCATAATAAGAGAAATATTTGAACAGGTTGCAATTTCAAAATCCATGTAATGAAACTATCTCAGAAATACAATGATTCAACTCATCGCCAGAAAAAAAATCATTCTTTTAATAATAGAGACTTATCATCGATTAAAGAAATATTCCAATATATCAGTAACAGTACACATTACAGAAAAACATTCGAAACTTAATTCTCAAACACATAGAATTGAGTTTTCACGCAGCCAACATATTTGAACAGATCACTCCTTTTGAAAATATTATGGAGATATATTAAAAGCACTCCAAATTATTTAATTATCCTCTAGAACCGTAAAAATGGACGAATTAAATACTCACATATCATTATTCAAAAAAATTTATTCGAAAAATTTCCATTATAATCTCTTCTTAATGTAATCACAAATTAGCAAACAAAACTTGTTATAAGCATAACAATTTTTTTCTGTATATAATTAATCTGTCGGTGCACCGTGTAGCTGATAAACTAAGATGTTAAAATCAATTATCAATTATTTCCCTTAATTGACATCAGAAAAAAAAAGTTAATTTATTTTCTTGTGTTCCAGTCCATAGAAAATAATTATCAAATCTAGATTAAAAATCAAAAAAGGTAGTAAATTACAATGTTAAAAATATGGTAAGCTTTAAGTTTTATATATATATATATATATATATATATAAAATAAATAAAACTCAAGAGTAATTGACATTTCAGAATGTAAAACTCGACAAAACATTGATATATAATTGTTTTAAAAAAATTACGCTAAATTTTCAAATTCAATTAAAACTACTCACGTATCAATTTATCCTATTTTTCAAGAAAGGGATCGAATTCCTCATAATATATATATCCTTTAAACAATAATTTCAAAAAGTATATATATATATATATATATATATCGGACATTGATGAAAGTAAAGCGTTGAATCGTTCTTATAAGGTATATATTTCTTATTTTATATAAGACACACTCAGTACACTGAAGCTTAAAGAAAAGAAGTTTTATAAAAACTATCAAAAAATAATAATAATAAAAGGTACTTTTGGTGCTTTCTCTCTATATATAATAATAGCAGGGAAACTATCGGATGACTTTTGCCAAAGGGAGAACTCGCTAAAGCTTCAAATTGGATAGAATAGAAAAAGGAAAAAAAAAAAGTCTAAAAATATAAAAACTAAAACGATGCTCCATTCTTAAAGCTCGAAAAAGCGTCAGAGCACATTGGCTAACGAAAACTATTATTATTATACTATTTGTTTCTGCTTGACGTTTCTTTCTTTATGATTTAATTCTCCGTACAAATTCCACTTTTTTCTCCCCGATATAATATTTAAGCTTTTAAATGGATTTCATTTCTCCCCAATTCCTAAAAATATTCTTTTCTATAAGTTTGTTTGAAAAAAGAAAAAAAAGATGGAATTTTTTTCGCGAAAATTATTATTATTTAAGTTTTCAAAAGTTTTTCAAGATTTTATAGTGATGATATTTTAATGGTTCGATAAAACTATGGACTTGTAATTGGCTATTTTCGTGTTGATTTATCAATTGATTTTGGGGGATTTTTTATATAACCGTAGAAAACTAATGAAGTTTTTTGTGTGTGTTCTTGAATATTTAAAATATTTTAGTTTCTATTCTGTTTTACGTAGGATTATGTTTCCAATATGCAGTTGATTTTATTTATATTATGCTGTTGCAATAGAAGATGAGGCTTAACAGTTACTGGGGTTTCACAAAATCTCTGTTAAAGTTAATCTGTTAAAGATCGTTAATGATTCGTTTCAAGCTATGGTAAATCTCGGTATGTGATTAGATACCGAGATACCGTTAGATAACTATACAGACACGCGAGAGTAAAATGACCCGTGATGTGACGAAATGATTCGAATGACATCCACATGCCAGAATGCTATCGGGTCTTGTGACATAGTTAGTGAGTTTGCGATTCAGATGGCTTTGGATTTGGTAAATGTATCATCTTCTAATCTGACTAATAGTTCGGAGTGAAATAGCTGTTTGGTATATCGATGTCAGAAGTTATATGTCAAACTGGGAACTATAGTTTTTATGTAGGGTTATAAAAATATTAATTATGTTTAGTCTTTAATATGAATGAGAGATTTGATGAGCTTTTAATTCTATGAAAAGCTTGTTTGAGTTGAGTTTCAGAAAAATGGGATAAGCCGTAGTTTCGTTCGCTTTTAGAACTGCACAAAATTATAATTTTCTGCAAACCTATGATGATTTACTTTTTTTTTTTTGGTAATCAATAGCATTTTTACTGGACTTACTTTCTTCGATCTTTTTAATTTTTATAAATATTAAGACGTGGTGTGATTTCGTTTTAACATCGTAGAGTTACTTGTTTTTTAACTCGTCATTTTTCTATTTACGTACCCACGATTAACTCACATTGGAAAAACATAATCAACTCCCGAAATATTCATTTCATTTTTATAGAATATGCTTCGGACTGGTGTTTTCGCAAATTCCTTTTTAAATCTATGAAACTTTCATAACATTCATGTTATTTTTCGCTAGTTAGAAATATGCCTTTGAAATACGCTTCCATTCGATGAGGTAAGTCAAATAAATCCAGCAGCTCTTAAATAGTATTATCATCTAAGACATTTCTTTCTAAATTTCTCGTAATATATATCAACTAGGTAAGTATGTACTTCTAATAAAACCCAAGGGATTAACGACAAGCAGGGCAGACAAACTACGACCAATAACAATAATCCAAAGTTTTTAGACACATTACACATATCCCATTTGAAATTTCTTTACATCGACGATATAAACGTCGGTAAGCTCTTCATTCCTATAGTTTTATCATTAAAAGAAATGTATTCTGAAGTTAACCAGAGAAAAAAAAACAGATCTGATAACTTTAATAATTTAGAAACCCCTTAAAAAGGAAGAAAATGGAGACGAATTATAATTAGTTTTCGAGTTGAAATGAAAGTGTTTCAGGTTACTATCATGCTTTTTAACAGACAGTATTAAAACGTAGATAAGAAAGTCCTCCGAGAAAGAGATTCATCAACACACGTAGCAGTTGTAATTCATAGAATGAAAAGGGATTCACGACACATCACTCTTAAATGCATTCGTAAAATGAATTAGTATAAGTCAATACGAAGCGGGACAAAAAAATATAATAATAATAAAGTTTGAGATCTTAAATTAGATGAAAGGCTGAAAGAGAGAAAATCCTTTGGTTTGAGTCTTTGTTGTTTAGCATTCTTTCAGAAGTCGAAAGACATTCTATTGAAAATGGGGGAATGTGCCACACCCCTCGCGTCGTAATTAGCAGTTTCTCACCCCAGTAATTGTACTCTTTCGGGAAACTTCCATTTTCTTTCTTCTCATCCCTCTCTGTTTCCCCGCTTATGGTTATGACAGATCCCGTAAATAGATTTTTCCCAACATAAATATGACAAATAAGATAGATGCCTTTGAAAGAAACTAACTCTTTTCCGAAACAAGAAAATGTGCTGAATATTTTGTTACATCACTGTAGCTCTGCACGATAGTAATTACCTCCTTCTAGATTAAAAATGTATTTTTTAATATAACTGACCTGAAAGTCTTTGATGTCGATATCGTATACCAGTTTGATCTGAAAGCGGTACTGTGGTACTGTTCATTATAACGTCAACCTTGACGATATATCGACGTCGGGTACTAATTACTAATCGTTGATGTCGATAAAAAAAATATCTAAATCAGTGCAGAAAAAGTAATAAAAAAAAACTCGGTCTATTTCTATTCATGTTCCATTCAAATGACATTCTTAAATTAAAGAGATATACAACATGAAAATCAAACAGTTTATTTTTTTTTTCATCGATTTGTTTCCCTAGAGTTTGTATCTGCAAGATCAATAAGCTAATTCATCAAACATGACGTTTCCATTTTCCGCTCGACAGCCATTGGTGAAACACGCACCACTTTCTGTGTTTGCAATCCAGTCTAGACTACAGTCTATATTTTTCGTCATCTAACCAACAAACCTTCCTATATATGAATGTTACGTCGAACAAACTCTTTGATGAGAAAAGCTTCAACGATAACCTACGATTCCTCGAAAAATGTTTAATAACATATAAAAATAAAAATAAACCAAACAAAAACTTTAAAGTGGTTTATGGTATTACTGTACAAAAGCGGAGTACATACTGGAAATGTCTGCAAAACCCATTTAATGGTAGTAATAGAGTATCACGCACCATCTTTTGATGGTAAATGAGCTCGCATCATAACCTCCAACCGAGGAAGATCGATTACATAAAAGATGGTTGAGAATCAAACTCATTTCTTCAAAGTTTTCCAGTGATATTAATCAAAAGTCTCTGATGGTAGTTACCTGACAAGAAGAGATTGCAAACAGACAATTAGTTAGTGAAACGATGAGATATGAGATACTGTTCGATGAAACCTTACGAAATGTCGCAGAGGACGCGATGAGGAATCTCTAGATCTTCAAACGAAATGAATCTTACATACATGTGTTCAACTCAGACTTTGGCAAACTTTTACCATATAAAGAATGCGTTAAACTAGTCTAGCGTAAATATATAGGGTTACTTCAAAACTCTTGGTAAACTTTAAAGGTGGTACAAGCATTTTTCGCAATGAAAAATGTATGGTCGAATATTTAGCATTGGTGCGCAAACACTGAATGAATGATCACCAAGACTCTGCCACTGGGCTTTTCCCATTGCCGACATCTCTTCCAGTCCAGTTTCGTGTCAGGGTCTGGAACAAAGTGTGCGTACTCAGCAGTCTAAGTGCGTATCTAGTGTTGTGTCTGATTATTCGACGCGGCCATCTACAGCGCAAACACTGTAATAGGACATACTAACGATACTCGAGGCTTTCAATGGGGGTCGTGTACGCAATGCCGGGAGATGGGCCCCATTAAAAGATATAGAAAAGGAAGACGGGTGCCACACAATATGCCAACCGTGTTTAATCATTGGATCAGAAATTTAGTACTTTGGTAATTTTGCATTTCATGGCAACAACAACTATGCTTCATTGCATTTGTTGCAAAGCAATCGAAAACAATCGTTTCTGGTGGAATGCTGTTACTGTATTAGAGCTATTGAAATTCGACCTTACAAATTTTGTGACAAAAAAAATGCTTGTTTAGATGTTTTCATCACCCATTAAAGTTTGTACCAAGAGTTTTGAATCATTCCGTATGATTTCTTTGTGGATTGAATAGATTGAGTGATCATCACCAGTTCTATATTTAATTAATTTATACATTACAATGATTTCAACTACATACAACGTACACATTCAACAACAAATTACATTAATTTTAATATAATGAAAATGTGCGCATGATTTCTTTAAATTCAGTTCATTATAAATCTAGTCATGATGGCTTCTTGATACTGATGTAAAGGACATTTACATTTAAAAAGGTGTTTTTTCTTTTCTATATTCGATAATTGTTTGAATTTTGTCAGAAGTAATAATTCTTTAATAGTACGTGAGAAAACAGGTGTAATAAGGTACACTATATAATCACTGTATACAAGGTGATTACTTAAGTCCTTTGGCCGCAAATTATTGGCGAACCGTTGATCCTAGAGGCATACTCCCAATTAGAAAAAGTATCCAAATTATTTAATTAACCTCAGATACGTCATTCATATTGTAAGGGGTTATAAATTTATTAAAATAAAAAAGTTAATTTTTTATTTGGCCACCCTCTCCTAAAAATCCAATTAGAAAATTGTGTCTCTGTCTTTCCTGAGGCCAACGAAACAAAATTTCGTGTTTCTAAGTTCAGTACAATATTTCCTTGGATATTTGAATTCAAAAATCGCTGAAAATGAGGGAAAGAACTGCATAAACTAACGGATATCTCGTTATGCTGTTCTCTTCCTTCTTTTACGAAATTTTTTTCGAATTCAAATATCTCAGCGAGTATTGCACTTAGAAACGTGGATTTTTTTTGTTGGCTTCATGAGAGAGAGAGAGAGAGAGAGAGAGAGAGAGAGCAACAACTTTCTCTCTCTAATTGGATGTTCTAGGACAGGAAAAATAAATGAAAAGTATTTTTTCTTATTTTAACAACTATGCAACTTCTTGCAGTATAAATGACGTATCTGAGGTTTACACGGTATTTGAATGTTATTGGAAATATGCCTCCACAGGATCAACGGTTTGCCAGTAATTTGCGACACTTGAGTAATCACCCTGTATAAGCAAAGTAATAAGGTATTCTCAGAGTTATGGTATTAAAAATGGAAATTCACAGAAGTGAAAACTTTTCAACTGCGTGTATTCCTGGGTAAATAACAATGTGTTTTAAAACGTGTTATTGCTTGAGAATACACGTTGTCGAGAAGATTATGATCATCGATGAATGATTAGCAAACGCCTCACTTACAGGGTAAGTACAGATTTCTACATCATTTTTCACAAATCCAAGTATTGCCGTTTGTAATCGGCTTCAAACTCATGGTCATATTCAAATCAGCGTAAAAATAGCAGTGGTATCAATATAAGATAATATCTACAATCAATAATATCTTAATAGTATTCGTTTCTTTTGGGTACATAATAGCAAACAACCATACGGTATTAGAAAGGACATTGTTAGAAACTTTCTACAGATTTAAAAGGTTTCATCAAAATATTATAAAGACGCTTGAAAGAAAACTTTAAAAAAATTCATAGAAAATAATCGAAATGGAAAATGGCGAATATTTATCAAAGGCATAGAAAAATATTTGCTTTTAAAAGAGTAGCGTCATTCTAAATATCCATTATACGAATCAGAGTACATCATGAATCGAAACATGAGAGGTTCTTCTTTTCCCTCACGATTTTTTACGTAAGAAAAAAATAAAAAATGTTGCAACGGTGCGTCTTTCATCATCTTACAATCAATATTTTAACAAAAAATGAATATAAACTCATCTCGAAAATATTCTCTTCCACTATTTATATATTTCCTAATTATATCTTTCGTTCCCCTCATTTATTACAAGTGTGTGTGTATGTATATATAGATATATTTATTTATTTATAAACGGAAATATTTGCGCAAGCACATTATTTCTGTAACCATTTCTTTCGCAATTATAAGACTTATAAGACAAATTCGTTGAAAGAAACATTCTTTTTTGTGCGATTATAAATGTAGAGTGTAATACTGAATGAAAAATCTGAGCACTACATATTAAGTATTTTGTTTCTTTGTAAAATTTTTAATTAATAATTCACTTATTAACTCTTAAGTCTTTCAGCGTGTGGTGATAATGATTTGACTGTAACAGATTTGTGTTCGCTGTAATTACAGGTTATAATGAAATCATTTATTCCTATCGAGAATATATTTTGTAATATTTAAATTGACAATTTTATGTTTGGATCGATGATATATAATTATCATATTTTTAATGTACGATACCTCATATATGACTCCTTGTATTTAATAAATTCATTTTTATGCGATTCTGTGGTTGAGTCGTCGATTTGGAGAGTTCTCATTTTTTAATGATTATATTATACCGTTCAGATTTCATAAAACTGTAGATCTAATTGGCCCGTAAAAATCTAAAATGACTATGGTGCAGATCGACATTAATTCCCTTGTTCTAATGTAATCAATTCACTACAAACTCTGCCATGCCATACATAAACGGGAAAAATCTTGCCTATTTTTTAAGTGCTTGTCTCCAAAAAGAAAAAAAAATAACGTAGAAAAAACTTCAATCATATTTCGGGGTTTTAATCATAGGTGGAGATATACATATGAAAGTCTACGGGGAGGCACGATGATGATTGCTGGGGAGGGGGGGGATGATGATGATGATGATGCCTATTCATATATACGCATAAACATTAGTAGGCTCCACCTTTGACGCTGTGGGGGGGCATGGGGGGCATTGCCCCCCCCCCGTATCTGCGCCCATGGTTTTAATGAAAGATTATCGGGATTTCAACGGCGACGTGCTCTCTCTCTGTCCCTATTATAGCTTTAATTAATCATATCATTGAAAGCTATTCATTGTCTTCTTTGAGCCATCGAATACGAAACTATACTGTCTCTTTTGAAGTACTATAGCCACGAAGTACGCATGGGGAATTCATGGACTGGAGTGAATCATTGGGAAACAAGACCTAAGAGCAGTGTTGAAATGAAACTTTCCTTGAGTAATACACACTATGATAACTGTAGAACGGATTTCTGGCAATGAATTTCTCTGCTTAATGTATATAAACACTTATTTTAACCCTTTATTTAGCAAGCATTGAAATATCCAGACGAGAAAGATTTTTAGGGGTTATATGTTAAGCAAATGACGTACCCTGAATCCTATTACATGACAAGAAAAAAAAAATTATTGCCAATATTTGAAAAAATATGGGATGTTGCACTTCAAGGAACACACTGTATTTATATGATTTACTTGGATTTGAATAGTATAAAAATGTCCTTTGTTGTTTGACAACTTACTTTCTATCACTGTTGAAGAATGCTCAGCAATGTGTCTCCTCCACACATGGTATTTCCCTCAAAAATGCAAGGGTTAAAAATCTTTCTTGCTTGGCTTGTCAAGAAATATTACACATGTGTACCTTTGAGTCATTGTGATGGCAACTGTAGAAACTTCATGAGCACTCATAGCTCACTAGTAAAAATTTAATGTTTAGGACTAACTTAGAACCATCAATGCCGAAACGAACTCAAAATATACAATGCCTTAATCTGAAAGCTATAAGAAACTCATGTGTTGCTTTTGAAAGCAACACGGCCAAATAGGGGATTAAAAAAGTGCTTTTCCTCTCTCTCAAAAAACGTCAAAAGCTTCGATGATATTTCAGGTTTTTAATGAAAGATTGCCGGGATTTCAATGGTGACGTGATCTCTCGGTTCCTATTATAACTTTAATTAATCATATCATTGAAAGCTATTCATTGTCTTCTTTGAACCATCGAATAACAAACTGTACCGTTTCTTTTGAAGTACTATAGCTAACAAAGTACGCGTGGGGAATTCTAATCACATGGACTGGAGTGAATCATTGGTAAAACGAGACCTAAGAGCAATTGTTGAAATGAAACTTTCTTTAAGTAAAACACACTATGATAATTGTGAGAATGTATTTCTGTTAATGAATCTCTGAAGAGTTTTCGACGGCAATTACTGGGTATATTTCCTTAATGGTATACGTTAATACAGTGTATCCTGGCTGCTTAATTTTTGTAACGCATTTGACTAGCTCTAATTGTATAATATTATTCACGTAATGACTATGTCTATCTGATATTTCTGTCTATCAGAGTAGAATGGAAACTTTCTGCGAGATAATTAAAAGTTTCTTATTTTTTTAAAACTCTTGAATTTAATTGGAATACAAAAGGAGGAAAAAAACTGATTTCTTGAGAACCTCAAACTGCAAAGCCATGTATTGTAGTGTAGTTGCGGAGGAATCCCTTCAAGCGATCTGTGAAATTAAAATTCACTTAATTAACTTGTATTACCAAACTAATTAGAAGCTGCGACGCAGATAAATGAATCACCGCTAAGGGAGAGAAACCTTACACTTGCTTGGTGAGAAAACCGTAATGTTTGCATAGGCTTGTGGGTGTCTCACTACACTTCGATCGGTTACTAATTGATTGACCATTATTCAACTATGTCTCCTGGTGAGATTATTAAACTTTTAAGAATCTGCGCGGGAAAAATTGAACGTGGCAGAAACAGAGAAATGAATTAAATTTAACTACTTTTTTCAACCTCATAGCACAATTTATTTCTGCTGAGAGTAATTGACTTTTAATGGTTGAACCTCTTCGTTTTTTCAAAGGAAGTAAGCAACTTCCCTCAGTATATATGAGCCATCCTTTTTCAAAAAGCACTTTTTCGTATGAAGAAGTAAACTTTCCGGGATGAGATCACTTCAAAAAATTCCTAATTACTCATTTTTAGCTGGAGAAGAATGTTTAAAAATAAGACATTAACACGAAAATAAATGTAGCCAATTAAGTTCATCTCGGATGTGGTTATTATGATTCAATATCGATTTCAACGATAGACATATCAAACTGGTAATGAAACGAACCAAAATTTCATCTGAAAAATTCTGTTATATCATTGATGACTTCGAAAAATAGACGACAGGCAAACTTTATGAAATGATCCCTTTAATACAAGGTATCATAGTATCATAGGTATTATTACCTATGATAACTATTAATTTTACCTGAATACATCTGGTTTTGAAATTATCATCAATATAATATTATAAAAAAATCAACAAAAAATTCCAAATCTCATACATATCATATATCAAAGTCCATGTTACCCCCAGAGAGCACAAACTTTAGAGGTTGTTTTTTATAGCTATATATATTCTTTTTTTAACCACAGAAGTTCAGCCCTGACAAGGATTGTGGGTGTTTTATCGTGGAAGTTAGGGCTGAATTCTTTGAGGTTGAAAAAAGAATACCTTCAGCGAGAGAAAGCAAGCTTTAGACACATCAAATCTGAAAGGGTTATATAAGAAAATATCACAAGATCGTAAACATGTTTGTGGAAAGAGATGACACATCTCCCTCCACTGAACTTGCTTAAATGATGAAGTAGAAGGCTTATGAAAGAGCTTTGACACTTTTTTTATAATAGAACCTTCTATATCCGAAATAAAAGCACTGAACACATTCTGGATAAGAAAAATTTCTAAGTAAAAATGTCTACATATTTCACAGCTCTAAAACAGGACTTTACAGCAGCGGATCCAGGACGATGAGTTAGCACGGGTGATTGATCGTGTAATTGCGTAGAAATGTCCCGTATTTTACAAAACTGGCCATTTTTTCTTTTATTATCTGACTCTTGAAAGAGGCGATTGTCCCCCTTAACCCCCTGGATCTGCGCCTGCGTTACACCCAATAAAAGTCTTGGTTCATGGTAGCCCAAAATTGGTAATATCGGGGTGCAAAACTTCCCATATTGTATGTCAGTTATGGGTTATCCTCATTATCAATCAACAATACAGCTTTTGCCGTTTTTCACTTTTTAGAAATAAATACATTGCTGGGACGAATTTATGTTGGAAACCATTGTGTAAATATTTCACATAACATCCGAGCAGTTTTATAATACATTCAAAACTAAAATTTGCCTAACTGTAATTAAGATCTTCTCAGCATGGAAGTATCTTTGATTACGCACACATAATTTTTTTTTTTGGTTCTTTCAAATATAGGAGGTTCTACTGTATTTTGCTAAAATACAATAGAAAATATGGTTTTAAGGTACCCGACTACCTTTCTTAGCATTTTTTCCCTAAAATCCTTCGAGAATGAACTTCATTTTTGGAGCCCTATTCGATATTTACTCTCTAAGACCGGCTTTTTTAATGCCTTTTTTCTCAAACATGATATTTATTTTCAAAGACGATACACTGATCAATGCAAAGACAAGGTTATAAATTTTCTAAAAATACAGGTTTCTATCATGTTTTAAATTGGAAAATCGAAAAAATTGAAATATTGTCATATACACACACATATTCAACACATAAAGACACCGAAATTAATTGCAATACGACACATATAGAAACATACACGTACAACATACATAGTCAACTTCTGCTGTGCCTAAGGGATCGGTGCGATCCGTTCAAGGCAAACTGTATAAAATATATCTGTTGGTGGCAAACATTTTTCTATAAAGCAGAGTGAATAGCATACCCTTAAATGAGGTTTTCACAATCAAATCACAAGCCAATTCCAATTTCATTATAATTTTAAAATGTTTCCGAAACTGATTATTTTTGATTTAAAGTATAGAAAGTTTATATTATTGGTTATTTATATGTGTAGTTGATAATGGATTTCTTGAAGAAGTTCAAATTTTTATCACCTTTTAAGTCGCAGTTTAAGTTGTTGCAGCTTCTGAGGGCGAAATAAAGAAATTGCTTTTGGAAACTGGTTTTATTAGGTTCGGGAATGTGATACGTTATAAATAAGGTATTCCATATTACGCACATTTTCTATATAAGGGTAACTTCCGCTGGTATTAAACTACGCAGAAAAACAGTGCAAAAGGTTTCCCCCCACGGGAAGAATGCACCAGTGGTTTCGATATCTGATGTAGTGATAAAATACGGAAAATCAATCAGCCATGGTATCATATAACTGTAAATAATTGAACAGAACACGAACCCATTTTTCATTCCCCGAAAATCAATGACACTCACGAAAATTGAAAACGGAGTCGTTAGTTTTCTCGGTGACTAAGAAAACGAAAGGCAAAGTGAAAGTTTGTCTCTCGGAAGGGAAGTTCATTGAAAAGCAGTGTTGGGAAGTGAACAATCCTTAACTAGATCCACGATTCCAACCGCTTTGATGTGCGATATTAAATTTCGCGGTCTATTGATTGTTCCACATGGCAATCGATCTATTCATTGGCTATGCATATGCTACCTTTTGAAGGGAAGTACTCCGTTAATGAATACGATCCACTCGTTTCTCAAATATCATCCTCTTGTTACGAAGGGAAGAGCAAATTTCATCTGTTTATTCTTGAGATACTCCTTTTCTGATGAAATCGTAATTAGCAGAGCATCTTCAGAATTTCCTTTTGTCACTGACGTTTCTTCTTGAAATTTAAGCGATATATTTCCACTTCTTTCCCATAATATTCAAATTATTTCGATCGGTATTTTTTCCACCCGTTTTTCCGAAACGAATCAATAAGCGTTATGGTCAATAATGGTTTCATCATGATTACATTAACATCTCTTCAACGTATTTCGTCCACATTTTCCATAACTGAAAGAAAATTAAAATAACGTGATGAATTGAGATAGAATATATAACGCTAAAAGTAATGAATTTATTATTTAGTTAGAATGACTACGAGGCGTTTTTTATGAATATACGTTTTTCCTATTAAGCAAATAAAACATGATAATGAGAATAAATTGATTTTATAATTACCTTCATCAGATTGGGAGTCTGAAAAAAAAATGAACGATCAATATATCAGCATTTCTATGTAGATTATTCATGAGTAAATAATGGTATCTAATGACCGTGTGGGCAATCGAAATTCGTCATGGAAGCTTGAAATATACAGTCGAGCCACATTATCGTGATCACTTCCTATTTTTGACATAGGCTGCCGGTACCAGATGGAACAGGGTCATTGCTGCGTTCAGGTTGGTACCAAATTTCTGAAAATGTATCGGTCATTCCTGTGACATATTAAAAGCGATTAATTAGATTTTTGAAAAGGAACTATAATGTGTTGACTTTCCAGCCAACGAAGGTCCTCGTGGTCCTTCAAAGGTCCACGAGGGCCATCTGGTGCACTGCAGTTGAGCAATCAACTGTCCAAATGAACCAGAGAGCTTATAAAATTTTGAACATGGGACTCTATGGACTACAGTTATAGTAAAATCTTCTTTTTCTCAAAAATGAATATTTTCGCGACTTACACCACCATGACTTAAACCACTCATATATGTATTTGTTTTCTTTTCTCGGGAAAAGTATAGGTCTTGGAACGTCGCTATTATTAATACAAATTGCACAAAACTTAATCATCAACATCCACATAAGATAATTATTATAAATTATTAAAATGTTATCACCAGTTACAAAAGTGTTTCTCATATTTAAAAAATTTATAATTGTGATAATTGATCTCTTAGCTGCTACATTATTTCACTGTTATGGAATCAGCGTCACTGGAGAATTTCTTAACCATGTTCAACGCCTCATTTATGGAACCACTTTATCGGTTAGGAAACAGTTTCCCAAATTTTGCTTATTTTTACGCTATCGAGGAAATATACTTTCATTAACTTACTAGAAAATCTGAACTTTCCAATACTTTCCATACTCTTAATGACGACGACGATTCAGATTTTGAACACTACACCTTGATCTATAGGTTGAAAAGTATAATTGGTATTAAGTGGTACACAGTTTCGATCCACTCCAACTGAACAATGTTGAAATGGGCATTAAATTATCAAAAAAAAAGAGTAGAGGAAAACTAAATTTCAAAATTTCATTAGTCTTTAAAAATTTTCTGTTTAACAACTTGATTGAGAAAAGCAGTCAGACTTCTTGTAGAATTTTTCAAAACGAAATTTCCTCATACAAAAATCATGGTTTTTTCCTCCAACTTCGAATCATCCAAAAAAATTCGAAAAAGTTCGAATAAAACAAGAAATTTTAACATCAAATTAGATGAAAAACTCAAGGAAAGTTTGTAAAAGTTCGAATTATCCAAAATTCGAATTAACCAAGTTCTTCGGTACATTCAAATAAATCTTAATGTGATGCTGAACTAGATAAACTTATGGGACAAATACAGGCATAAAAATAAAAAAATCAATTTCGCTATTGGATATGAAAATACAATAAACACATCTTGTATTTTTGTTCAAATAATTTTACCTAACGATTACCCTGGATATCAAACACAATAACGGCACTGTACTGCTTATGATGATGACATTTTCATCAAAAAAAGTAATCCGCATAGGATTGACCAAAAAAAAAAACTCGATCCTTCTCTTTCATGTACAGGGTAGTCAAAAAGTCCGTAGAAACTTTAAAAATTCATAAAAACCGGAAAAATAACCGGAAAAAAAACTGTTAACAGGGTTAGCATCGCTGTCACGGGAATTTTTTTAAGATAAGAAAAAAAACTAACAAATAGCCAATAGGTGGCGCTGACGTACACAAGTCAAAGAAAAGATACGTAAATAACGAACAGAATTCCTCAAAATCGTTTATTACAGCAGTATGTGGTCCATATGACCACCACCTAAGGGGATAACACATTGCAGTCACAAATCCAGCAACGGCAAAGTGCAGCAGGTCCACATACACGGTTTACAACGGTGAACTGGTTGTGGATTAGGAGCGCAAGTTCTTATAAGCATCTCATTTGCATATTTCCACCGAAGTCGCCCTTACCAGTGCCACCTATCGGCTGTTTTTGAGTTATTTTTTTTTCGTCTTAAAAAAATTCCCGTGACCTAGTGATGCTAACCCTGCAAATCGTTTTTTATTTCGGTTATTTTTCCAGTTTTTATGAATTTTTAAATTTTCTACGGACTTTTTGCCCACCATGCATATGCTCTTATCAAGAAAATGTGAGCTATAAATTAATTTGCAAATGGAGCAGTTCCACCTTATAAACTGAAAGACAAAACGCTCGATATATGTACATTTGGGTTTTTTTTCCTAGGGAAACGTATAGGTCCTAGGAAGTCGCTATTGGACTTAAATCGTATTTTCTAAGCTTAACATTAAGCTGGTGCCACAAATGTGTGGGCTGTTGCTTTTTCTCACTGTAGAATATTTTCTTTGACCTCAGGGAGGCGTTAAGTCCTGATTTAAAGGATTGTTAAAGTTTTGAGTTGGAAATATAGTAAATATGAACTTTTCGAGTACTTTCATCAGAGGGCAGCTCTTAAAGTTGAAGTTTTAGGGGGTTATTATGATGGCTTCCAGCAGAAAGTGCCTGTGGGAAAAGTATGATTTATATCATAAAATTTTTAACAATAAAATTTTGGAAAAAATTGTGTGTGAAAATAAATATACCTTGCATCATCTTGGATGAGGAAAAATTGAAAAAAGTGAGTTATTGCTTCATAGAAAAAAATTAAAAATTCAAAAAAAATAAAGATTTGCTGACATTTATGTTTTTAATTCATTGCTTTGCTATCAATAATGGAAAAACATTTTGAAAATTCCAAAAAAATGAATGCTCGGGTCTGAAAGGGTTATGGCAAAAATGCAGGCATAAAATAAAAAAACAATTTCACTATTGGATCTTGTATTCTCTTTCGAATAATTTACCTAACCACTACCCGGACTGCATAAAACCATTATTCTGGATATTAATCACAGTAACGTGACTCTACTTATTATATAATAATGACATCTTCTCTAAAAAATAATAATCCATAGGCATGACCAAAAAACAAAGAAATCGATCCTTCTGTTTTATATGTTCTTATCAAGAAAATGTGATCCATAAATTTGCAAATGGAACAGTTCCACCTTAAAAATTGAAGAACAATACGCTCGATATATATACATTTGGTTTTTTTTCCCCGAGAAACGTATAGGTCCTAGAAAGTCGCTATTGGACTTATCGTATTTTCTAAGCTTGAAAGAAAAAAGAAAGTATAAAGGTTCTTATATGTGTATGTATTACATTTCGAGGATGGGAGAAGAATAAAAGAGACGTGGAACCTTGTTGTTGCTTTTGTTCTGGTAGTAGAAGAAGCATCTTCCGCAACGGAAATGGTTCGTATATAACAAAACGTAGTTAGCGAGTCAGAATCCTGCATTATAAATAAGGCGAAGATTCGCACGCAACTGCTACTCTCCAAAGGTTAAAATTGCCTCTTCCTCTTCATCTCTTACCTTTTCTTTTTGCCTTAAGAAGAAAACAAAAAATGAACATCAAGCTTTCTTATGAAAATGGAACAGACGATGTGATCATATGGGAATAACCACGAAATAAGAACTTTATAACACACACAGCACATATAAAAATTCTTTAAAAAATATATATACATGTTATACTTGTGCTTTAGGAAAGTATATATATATAACAGTGTGGACGAGCCAAAGAGGGTGAAAAAAACCAAGTTTAAGGTATAACAAAAAATATATATATGTACCGAGGTATACGTAGCATTGAATTTTTTACTTGTATTCTGACGTGGAGAACGATTTAAAGCAAATAAATGGCACCAACGATAAAAGGCTGTGAACATTTTTATATATTCAACGTTGTACATATACAATATATATACAGTATATATATATATATATGCGTATATACATCGTTTTTGAAAATATGATTTATATATTAGGCGTGTAATGAAAAATGAAAAAAAGGTAAATGGTATATGTGTGTGGCCATTTAGATTCATTTTTGATAAACAGCACTTCGAAGAATTTCTTATGGCGATTTCGTCCTCAATTGTTTTTAACATGAATTGACTGAATTGGAAATTATTGTTAACTTGAGATTTTTTTGTGTGAGATAACATACATCAGGTCATCCCATAAATAAGGGGGTTCTTAACCTGTGGGTTAATGCAACCAAAAATACCCGAATGTCAAGTAAAACTATTGGTCCTGGGTACAAAAAAGTTGAGAAACGCTAGCTTGCGTCATTAATGCCGTTAGGCTGGAGTTGCTTCCAGACCGGAATTTTACGAACCATCTCTGGTGTCTGTAAACATAGAGGGTCCTATGAAATCCATACAATGCTAATGTTTTGTGCAATTATGGATATCGAATGTCCCCGATGGAACTCAGAGAGTACAACGTGGCGCTGCGCATATCTTCTTCACATCACATGTACATAACCGTGTTCGAACACGTGCCACTGTAACGCAATTTCAGACCAATATTTTCCGTTCACCGATACATAAATAACTGCTCGATAGAGCGCTAATCTGGCTGGCTGTAGTTAGTAATTCATTCGAAAGATATCATACCGAATTTTTGGTATTGAATACTTTACATTAGTAAAATAAAATTGGCATGAACTAATAAAACATACCAAGGCAACGATGTTGAAAAGGGACGATCAATACTACACCGAGTGAAATAGGTCAATTAGAATTACGGAACATTCCCGTAGGAAGTTATTTGTTTCTACCTTACGATACCTTGGCACTAATATTTTCATAATCTCAATCTATAATATATTGTATGCTGGATGGTATTATTAATGAAAATTAAACTCGAATAATGCTGTTAACGTCCAAGTAGCTTTTGCCGCGTATCCACGATATTTAAGTTGTTGCATATTCATGCGGACTTCCCGCCAGTCTTAAACAACGATGATAATGGTTAATGTTATGCATTACATTAAAGGTTGAATCATCTGAGGCTCGAGAATAACATTTACATATTCGCAAATCAACTGCAACTTGTAACACTTGGCGTTTTATTCGTAAGAGATCATTATCCTTCAAGGTTACTTTACTCGAATAAGAATGACTAGAGCTCTCTAAGATATCGATGAAGATTCATACAAAGTCCTTAAAGAGGGTCTTCGTTCGACAACAACGTATATAAAGTAAGGCTTATGTGTTATGTCATGTTTCCGAATGGAAAGTTATTCTTTCAATAAATCAATTTTTCTCGAACGCGTGTGTGTAAAGTCATTTGTTCAAAAACAATGAATCCTTTTACACTGACGATTGCAAAAAAACTTAAATAGACGCAATTATTATGGAATCACTATTCATGTTTTTTGAAAGTACATTAATTTTAAAACCAAAACCAACATGTTTTTTTACACCAGTGGTGGTGAAATTTAATCACTGGCCCGTTAGAATCCATAGTGGAGGTGGCCAATTTTGGGGAAATGGAAGGACCATTATGTTGGAAAACCAGCGTTTATCACATAAAAAAATACTAGTGTTAACAATCACTCAGTTCATTTTTACAACAATCAGGTACGAGAGGTCGCGGGCCACATTTGTAAGGCAGATCATGGGTCGAGCATATTTTAACTCGTGACTTTCATTTCCATAAATTTTAGTGAAAACACACACCTTTTTAAGGGCCGGATTTCAATCACAATCCAGGTTAAATTTTATGAAGTCATAGGTAAATACAATAGTGATACTAGCATAGTAAAAAAAAAAAAGACGTGCTTTTCCTAAATTTTGGTCCCAATCAACTAAATAATTATTTATTTATATTTATATGCAATATATCAAATCCCGACTTACGTGGTTATCGTTCGCTTCACCCATCACGTAATTCAAGGGTATTTTTATTACCTTAGTGTCGCTACTATTCTTCGGATTTTAACAACCAGTGTTGCGTTATCTGTCTCTTGAAGGTATTTCCAGAATCTTGATGTCCTGGTACCGTATACATATAGGGTAGTAAGGAAAGCCCTATTTTACTGGCGAACTGTTGATTCTAGAGGCGTGCTTTAAATTTAAAAAAAAGTACTTAAATAACGTGTAAATATTACATGTCATTCGTATTGCAAGGGGTTATATATTTATTAAAATATAAAAACTAACTTTTTTATACGGACACCCTGTGCCTAAAAGCCCAATTAGAATGCTGTTTTTTTGTCTCTTCTGATGCCAACAGCAACAACAAAAAAACACGTTTCTAAATGAAATATTTACTGAGATTTGAATTGTGAAAATTGGAGAAAAATTGGTAAAAAGACAGAAAAAACCAACGGGCAATCCTTCCATCCCTTATTTATATGCTATTCTTCCCCATGTTTCTCTAATTTTTGAATTCATGTCTCCCAGTGAATATTGCACTTACAAACGTGAAATTTTTTTTTGTTAGCCTCAGAAGAGACAGGACAACAACTTTCTAATTGGGTTTTTAAGGCAAGGTGTCCGTATAAAAAGTTTGTTATCGTGTTTTAACCCTTATAGTGGCGATCTCGGGTTCTTAAAACTCTAACATATTGGCAATCCCGAAATATTTCGTGTTCTTAAAATTCTCTCAAACAGCAACCCCGAGCCCAGATACCGTTGTAAGTTTTCTTCTCCTGATAACATGTCCCCACCCGTCCTGTCAATCAACTGCCAGTGGGCGGAGTCAGCTCATGTTCAAAGTCTGATAACAGAAGGGGGGGGGGGGAAGAAGTATGTTTTTCCTTTCCAAAGGAAGTTTCGAGGTTATCTACGATTACGCTTACAGCATAAATAACAGAAACCAATCGTTTTCTTTCTGTTTTTTTTTTTTTTTTTTTTGTTATTATTAATATTTTTGTGTTGGGAAGAACACATCCATCAGCTTACGAGATCGGAGGAAAATATTATTCTTGAAAATGGGTGGCAATTTCTAGAAGGTTTTGTGATTTTCACTGTAGCAGTTATAATGCGGATCAAGAAAATTTTAAAAACTACTTAAAGAGTGGCTCTATGCCTCTAGGCAGACCTACCGATCCTGTCTGCTATCAGATGGGTCCTGCAGTTTTACAACACTTCACCATATGCTCCGATCAGGGTATTTCGATCTGGTTCTCTCGACTTCACTGATCATTATCGTTATATGGTCTGCAGGACCAATAGAGTCTCATATATGATACGTACGGCATACAATAAATGCGATATGCATATCCTGACTTTCGCTTTTTGCACATATGTCCGACCGATTCTTGAATACTGCTCGCAGGTTTGATATCCATACAAAATTAAAAACATATTACTCATCGAGAGTCCCCAAAGGGCTTTTACTAAACGACTTCTAGGTATTGGTGGAAGATCATACTAAGAGAGACTCGAGATACTTGGCCTCCACTTCAAGGAGTGGAGGAGGGCTTGAGCTGACCTAATAACTGGTACACAACATGGTATATTTGCCTTCCGACAACTCTTTTTTCGAAATCTTGGACAGACGACGTAACCTCCGCAGACAGTCTTCAATTGAAAATTCCAGTGGCCAGCGCTATTTTTATGGCTTTAGATGACGTTCAGCTAGACCAGTGGTTGTCAACCGGGGGCCATATGGCCCCCCAGTGGTACTGGGATACTTCAAGAGGGCCACAGAAGAAAATTCAGAAAGGGGCCATGACAGGTAGTTTGGAGGGCTGCAGAGAGCCGAGAAGAAAAATTAAGGTGTGAAGAAAAAGCTTTTATATTAGTGGCTATACACTTACAGAATCCAACAAAACCACCCACAAAGACAGGGCCGACACACCCAGGCCTCGCCGCCTACATTTTGCAACAGGTTCCCTAGAATGGGGTTTTTCGCAGGTCTCCGGTTAGATTTTTCCAGACCCCTCCTCTATATTAAATTATAGTGTGAAAACAAAAAAATGATGAAAACCGTATCAAGCCCCGGGCTGCAGCTCTGTCAGTCCCACTCTTGTGAGGGGTAGTGCCCGGGGGTCTTATGTCCATAAATGACCCCGCCTTATGATATTTTGGAAAAGGCAATAAATTTTGAAAATAAGTAGGAAATATGTAGGCTGTTTATTTCCGCCTTAGTATGGGACTACCATAGCATCACTTTGCTTAGGGGGCCCATGATGTTGAGACGGTCCTGAATAGAACTCGGATTAGCGGGGAGCTCAATAAATGCTATTTTCTGCCAGTGGTCTGGAGGCCAATCTTATTTGCAAAATTTTCATTCAGTATAAATTCACTGAAAAAAATCAATTCAATACGTATAAAGGATCTTGCTTCTAGATGAAGGTCGAAGACTCTGGGTAAGGCAGGGAAGCCACGAGGAATAAAATATGCTTCAAAGGGGCCACGGGCAAAAAAAGGTTAAGAAACGCTGAGCTAGACCATAGTTCCCAAACTTTTTGTTCCATGGCCCCCTTCTTCAGAAATTATTTTACTCCCATCGCCCACCCCCCAACTTAAGCGTGCCCATAGGATCCTATGTTATACCCGTAGCTTCTATCGCTCCCCTGGACAATTCCATCGCCCACCAGGGGACGATATTGCCCACTTTGGGAAACACTGAGCTAGACTGTGGAACAGCCTTCCATGTGAACTCGTTTCTGCCCCTAATGCTGGATTCGTTTCTTCCTTTGGCGATTTTAACTTTACACCTTATATGAAGTGTTTTTCTATTTGATTTATGTTATTTTATGTTTTTAGTTTTGAATCTTACCAGTGTAAGTGCAATCTTTCCTACTAGGTTATGTGATAAATAAATAAATAAAGGATTAATAACTATACAGCCCTTTGCAATATGAATGACGTATCTGAGGTCTACACGTTATTTGGATACTTTTTCCCGTTGGAAGTATGCCTCTAAGATCAACGGTTCACCAGTAAAATGTGGCCTAGGAACTTTCTTTCCGTACTACCCTGTATGAAAACTTGTCACCGAGAGTAGCATCCATCGAATACTTTATTATCAGTGGCGTTTCATTAAGAAACTTTTTATACGTTTTGATAAGACCTTAGGAAACGTCGAAACCAGTATCGAACTATACAGAATATAAGTGGCTATCACTTCTTTGTTAAGGGGTGTCACGACCCCTGAAGTCGAATTTTCAAACAGGACTTCAAAAAATACTTCATTCAATCGCAAATAAAATACCAACAATTCCGTGTCAATCGGTTTAATTTGTTCTTTCATAATAAAAGAAAGAAATAATGAATTGTAGTGTAAACGTATACAAGAAAAAACACTTTAAACGCGATTTTCTCAGAATGCAGTTTCTGAGCTCATCCGCACGATTAAAAAAAAACTACTGCTCCGAAAATTCTGAAATTTTGTAGAAATGTTTATTCGACATGTGTTAGTAAAATGAACCTCGAACTTGAATATCAGACGTTTCGTTAGAATTTCATGAATTTTTAAAGTTTGAGAAAATATATAAATTTCAAAAATCTAAATTCAACATTTTTTTAAAAATACTTTCCACCAGTCAATTGCTAAATTCGAGGTTCATTTTACTAACACATGTCGAATAAACATTTCTACAAAGTTTCAGAATTTTCGGAGCAGTAGTTTTTTTTTAATCGTGCGGATGAGCTCAGAAACTGCATTCTGAGAAAATCGCGTTCAAAGTGTTTTTTCTTGTATACGTTTACACTACAATTCATTATTTCTTTCTTTTATTTGATCATTTTTGTCGTACCACGGTCATTTTCTGCACACGAGGGCTAATTAGACCGGGACCTACAATTTATTGCCGATTCCGAACGGCAGGCTTGTTTTTTATACTCGTCGAGAGGTTGGTGCGCTAACCCCTCGATGGGGGACTCCCTACGGTAGCAATTTTTGCCGCGGTCATGTCGCCATTTTTGTTGTACAAAAAACGGAAAACGGGATGAGGATATGAGAAAAGAAACAGACCAAAGCGAATTGATTTCTTTTCCGTGAAGATGATTGTTTAACCTGCCCGGGACTGTATCTATAAGATGCTTCCTTTCTTTTTCATTTTATATTTTATCGTGTGTACTCTTTGTTGTTATTTTTTTTTACTCCAATAACATCTGATACATCGCTTTAATATTTGTTCGGAACCATATAATATTTTGGGACATACGGTTACTGAAGTTGATCCTTTCAATACACAAAATACCAGCTATCGTCGTTCCAGGGGCTTCCCCTCAATACATGATATCTCTTAAAATAATGTCATCAGTAGAGCCAGGAAGTTCAAGCAACATGTCATAATTGTTTGTTTTTTGGCCTATTTTTAAAATTTTTTTTTTTGTAAAAATGCCCCTCCTATCGAGAGGGGGCCAACCGTCCTCTTACATCCATTATTGACATATCGAAAAAATAATTTTGGGTCAGAGCCAATGTTATCTGCCAACCTAGTTTCAACTTCCTTTTTACTATCCCTTATCTCTTTCTTCAACAGTCTTCTTTTATCAATAAACAATGATAGGTCACCTCGTCCACTTTTATACTCTCTGAATGCCATTTTCTTTTCACGATAAAGGTTCCGCACGCTATCCGTGAACCATAGAGGGTGCAATGTACAAACACGCTTTTTTCGAACAAAGGGTATGACGTCGTGCAATACAGAGGACAGCTTGGTACTAAATTCTTCCCATTGACTTACCACCCCTACTGATTCCAACCGCTCTTTGAAAACTTCCGCTAACCTTCCTATCAAAACATCAAAGTTAGTTCTCCGAAAACAAGGAACCAATCTTTTGTTATCAACCTTACCCGAGGAAAAGTTACAGTGAAATCTGACGATACGATGATCACTGGAAGAAAACTCTTCCCCCACCGAAACATGTTCAACTAGATCCTCAGAACTAGTAAGAACTAAATCCAAAATAGCAGTACCCCTAGTGGCTTCTGATACATGCTGATACAAAAAATTTTCGAGCACCAACTTAAAAAAGTCTCTTTCATACTGATTTCCAGATGAAAGGTTCTCCCAATCAATACCTGGGTAATTGAAATCGCCTAGTATGAGAACCCTCTTACGCTTACACATGTAGGAAATTTCATCATGCAATTTGGCGATGTAGTTTGGATCCCTATTCGGTGGATTGTAACAAACCCCAACAATAAGTTTATGACGTCTTTTGTTCTCAAGTTCAACCCATATGGTTTCAATATCACTTCTCTGCACTTTACACTCTC
This sequence comes from Pholcus phalangioides, assembly GCF_987345545.1. Lineage (NCBI taxonomy): Eukaryota > Metazoa > Arthropoda > Arachnida > Araneae > Pholcidae > Pholcus > Pholcus phalangioides. The sequence continues at coordinate 15,220,631 of NW_028301625.1, read as the reverse complement.
TAGCCTTCAAACAGGATTTCACGTATATCAACACTCCACCCCCTTTCCTATCAGATCTATTTCTCAAAAAAGTATCGTATCCTGAGATGTGTAAGAAAGATTCATCCCCATCGTTTGCCCAAGATTCTATAATGGCTATAAGATCCAAGCCCTCCACAACTATCATTGTTTCTAAAAAATCTTTCTTATTACCCAAGCTCCTGGCATTTATTAACACACATTTTAATTTGCCCGGTGGTTTAGTGTCAATCGAGAAGCCATCCAAGTCAGAGGTGGGTAATTCCCCGAACCCACACATGAACACATAAAATCAATTTCAAAATTTTTTGGGAAATTTGAAGGCAAGCAGTCGCCTTAAATTATAGAAAAGGGAGGAGAAAAATAAAATGTTCAAACAAAGTCTGGTTTGTAGAGTTTTTCCAACTGAATTTCTCATACAAAAATCATGATTTTTTTTCTCCAATTTCGAATTATCCAAAAAATTAGAAAAATTTCGAATCAAATCAGAAAATTTAACATTAACTTTGATTAAAAGCTCGAGGGGAGTTCGAAAAAGCTCGAATTATCCAAAATTTGAATAAACCAAGTTTACTGTATCTATTTTTACATACTATTTAAAGCATTTTCTTTCTTAAAAAAGTTGTTCTCACAATACTTTCAGTTATAATATCTACAAGACAGGGTACAAAATAAGAATCAAATGTATATACTACAGCATCAAAAAAACCTCTCATTTCGGGGGAAAAAAATAAAAATAAAACAAAATCTTTTCATGTAGCAATTTGTGTCTCTATTTTCGGTAAGAGAGACAAAAAAAATAAATAAATGAAAAAATGGAAAACGGGATGAGGATATGAGAAAAGAAACAGACCAAAGCGAATTGATTTCTTTTCCGTGAAGATGATTGTTTAACCTGCCCGGGGCTGTATCTATAAGATGCTTCCTTTCTTTTTCATTTTATATTTTATCGTGTGTACTCTTTGTTGTTATTTTTTTTTACTCCAATAACATCTGATACATCGCTTTAATATTTGTTCGGAACCATATAATATTTTGGGACATAAGGTTACTGAAGTTGATCCTTTCAATACACAAAATACCAGCTATCGTCGTTCCAGGGGCTTCCCCTCAATACATGATATCTCTTAAAATAATGTCATCAGTAGAGCCAGGAAGTTCAGGCAACATGTCATAATTGTTTGTTTTTTGGCCTATTTTTTAAATTTTTTTTTTTCTAAAAATGCCGTTTTTTTTTCTTCCATAAACGCCTATTTTGACATCTTTTTATGTTTATCCATGACTTTTAGAGGTCATATTCCATATAACATGGATTATTTTAGGCACTAAAATCTTTAAAACAATTGCTCAGTTTGAGAGAATTATCCTTATCTGAAATATAATAAACACGGTCATTTTGCAGTAGAACCTCCCATAACGGACAGTCCCGTTAATAGACATTTCCACTGACGGACAAAATTTTGAATTACATCGACGGGGCTGAATGTGTGTCCTACTTTTCATTAACGGACACTCCTCGATAGCGAACAAAATTTTTGGTCCCATGAGTGCCCGTTATCGAGAGATGAAAAATGCCGAAGTACGTATATGAAAAGGTGGATATGTTCCCCTTTTGATAGAAACGACTAACTTTACATTGTAATTTACACCAAAAATATTCCCGTTTGAATAATCCCGGCTGCATAATCTGACAAAGCTTATCCCAAAGATTCATAAACCGTTAAAAAGTGCATTTTGGAAAAAAGTGGAAATGTCCATATATTTTAACGCACTCGGCATCCAAGCTATGGCAGAGAAATCGCAAAGCAGATTTCTCGAAAATTTCCCAAATAAAAACTAGTCAGTTGTGTTTCTTGTTCCGTTTAATACAAGCTCTGTTATAGAATTGCAGTAGGCTTTACTTTGACAGTCTATCCTTGTTTAACTTTAATGTTCGTAAATAAAATTGCAGCATGCTTTTTTTTCAAAAGGATTGAAGTCTAAGGGTGCTGGAATTCTGCACGAACCATATAGTTAGGTGTATATCAAGACAAACAAAACATTTTTCTTACGCATAACTTAAAAACATTTAAGCAGCAAGATAGCGTTGGGAAAATATAATATTTGCTTTTTTGGTGAAGTGCTGTTGTGTACTCCTTCGAAAAACCCTCTACCGCCTTTGCTACTGCGATTCGGCCACATATTCTACGACCAAAAATGCTTGTTTAGATGTCTTTCGTCACCTCTTAAAATTTGTCCCATGAATTTAAAATCACCCTATATACAAATATCGATTATTAATCGATCAGACTGAACAACAACTCAACTTGATTTCAAGTAAAATAAGATTGACACTGTACTCGTATTTCTCTGGTATCGCTTGTAGATAAATTTTTTTCGAAAATATATCTAGTGAAAATCTCGCAGCACAGAACTTTATTTAAAGTTTTAGTACAAATTTCCTCTCAAATATATTACTCGTTTTGATCTCAACTAATTTATTTTGAGTGTCAAACTGATCCGTGTAATTAATAACGTCTCGATAATTTATGTATTGGATCCGAAGGAAATACAAGGAAGCGAGAGAGAGGTCATGATGTCAGTCGAGGATGCAGTCATAAGTGCCACTTTATCCTTTATACGTATATATTCGAACACCAAGCTTCAAGGATGACTCACTCGGAAGTGCCACTTATAGGAATTAGATGAATAGTAATTGGAAGCAAAGTACTCGGTTTGATTCGATTGAGATGATTGGAAAAGCTTTTCTGTCGTCTCAACTTTGGAAGTGAATGTTAATCAAATTGAAATTGAAACAGCCGCTATATCATCAAATTTAAAGTTTCTTGTAGGGGGAAAACATGTGGATTTTGTGTATATAACTTTCATTTACAGAATAATCATGGTAATTAATGTTTTTTTCCACATCACTTCTTTAACACATGTTTTCGAACTCTCATGTTAAGATCGACATTTTTTGCATCTTGTTGAATAAGATACGATACAATAAACTCTATCAGGTTGCAGACGGAAACTCTTAACCAGAGTGTGTTGCTACTGCTGAATAGCCATTTGAAAAAAAGTTCATTATTGCAATTTAATGTTTCCTTGAATACTTTTATCAATAGACAGGGTGATTACTTAATTCTCCTTGCCTTCTTTATCGGTGAACTGTTCATCCTAGGGGCATACTTCACAAGTATTCAAATAACATGTAGAAACGCATGTACGTCATTCATGTTGCAAGGGGTTGCAGTTATTAAAATATAAAAATTAACTTTTATAGACACCCTGTCCTCAAAAACTCAATTGGAAAGTTGTTGTCCTGTTTCTCGTGAGGCCAACAAAAATAATTTACGTTTCTAAATGCATTATTCGCAGAGATATTTGAATTTAAAAATTGGAAGAAAGTTGGAAAAGAACAGTATAAATGAGAGAAAGAAGCGTTGTCCGTTAGTTTCTTAAATGCTCTTTTTTCCCAACTTTTTGAAACCCGATTTTTGAATTCAAAAATATCTCTCCGAATATTTCACTTAGAAACGTTGAAGTTTTTTATTGGCTTCAGTAGAGACAGGGTAACAACTTTATAATTGAGTTTTTGAGGACCGGAACCCGTGTAAAAAGTTAGTTTTTGTACTTTAATAACTATGCAACCCCTTGCAACATGAAAGACATATCTGAGTACTACATGTTATTTGGATACTTTTTCTATTCTATTTGGAGGTATGCCTCTAGGATCAATGGCTCGCCAGTAAAATGCGACAAGGAGAATTAAGTAATCACCCTGTACATTTCAATTATGCATGATGAAAACTGAATACAGTGAAACCTCGCTACAACAATACTAGATATAATGATAAATTCCTGTATAACGATATTTTTCAAATCTTGTTTGGAATTGCCTATATCCTAATAAACTCCTATAGTCTTATCAAACTCCTTCTCGAGATGCAATAATAGCCATTACTACGATGAATCCCTCTATAACAATATTTTTGAGGAGAGTTTGAAAAACTGCTTACAACGATATTTTTTATATTTTGTTTTTCGAATTCCTCAACAGCTTTTGCTCTTTCGAGGATGTTTAATAACATTGGTATTTAGCACTATGAACCCTCCGAAATTGCCGATGAAGTTACCGTCAAGCTACGTTCTGTGCAATACAATAAACCATGTCACTGTGTGGGGCAACTAAATAAATTTTATTAATCAATTAGAATATTTTTACATGAAGGCATTTTATAGTATAACAACAACGCTAATTCAGAAGAAATGCTAATAACATAAATTTGGTAGCGACTGATGATGAAAAAACTTCGCGTTCGATATAACGATATATATAACCACTCTACAACGATATTTTTCCTCGTTCCCCAGAGTATTGTTATATTGAGGTTTCACTATATTTTTCAAAAAAGATCGAAACATACATTGATCGTTAGCAATAGAAACGGTTGCTTTTCAAATTTACTGGATTCAAACGAAAAATCCCAATTTCGAATTGCACGAAGATTAAATATATATGTCCATTCATTTTTTTTAAATTATACAAAAACTCAATACTTGCTACTCCTGCTTATGCTATCATCTGCATTGCCGAAGGGATTAACGTCTTATACGAAGGTTTTCGACAGCTGACTGATGAGGATGAATTTAGAAAAAAGAAAATTCCACTGCCCTTCCGGAGAATCAAATCCACGTCCTCTCACTTGCCGGGTGAGTGCCCTAGCCTCTAAGGAAAGATTGAGAATCGTTGTCTTTCTAGTCTAGTGTGCTCACCCGGCAAGTGAGAGGACGTGGGCTCAATTCCCCGCAAGGGCAGTTGAATTTTCTCTTTCCTAAATCCATCTTCGCATGGATAGCGGAGAGTGACATCATTTTCCTCTGATTGACGTCTTATACTTGTATGTACTATTCCCACGCGTATTATTAATCAATTAATCTGAACTTTTTGTTGCGAATAAAATACTTATAAAGGCAGTTTATGATATTTACGACGACATTTTTTTTTCTTGGTCAGTAGAGTATCGTTATATTGAGGTTTCACTGTATTTTTCAAAAAAGATCGAAACATACAGCTTCGGTCGTTAGCAATAGACAGTATAGAAACAGCTGCTTTTGTGTTGGATTCAAACGAAAAATCCCAATTTCTAATGGCGCGAAGATTAAATATATGTATATAATATATATATGTACCCATTTATTTATTTAAATTATACAAACACGCAATACTTCTGCTTCTGCTTATGCGCATTTGCATCGCCGAAGGGATTAACATCTTGTACTGCACGTGCTATCCCCACGCGTCAAAATAATATAAATATTGCAACAGAAGATAGCTACACCACCAATTGAATAGGTGCCAATAAGCTCGGGAAACTTCATTTAATCGTCACGGAATAGCTTCAAGTAACTTTATTCGCTTTAAATAATAACTCGGCATTATAAAGTGATATTAGCTCCAAGCTTGAGCCTTAACAACAATGGTATACGTCTGCAGGGAATAGTGGTATACTTCGGGGGTATGTATAGTGTGTGTGCAGTGTACGTATGTCGTTGTATGTACATACATATATCCAGGCGCAACACACTCTCCAAAAGCAAGCAGCAGTCGCATGAAAAGCCGTTGGTGCCTTGCGCGAAGAGGGTGCACAGCTTTCAATCCTCGATGCAAATGCGAATCACCTGAATAATGCGGAATTGACGCAAATCACAAAGTTCTCACAAAAGGGGGAAGCAAATCTTTCTACGCTCGACGTAATGACTTTTCTATTCACATCATATCTTTACGTGCTGCATATGGAATGTGGAATTTTTAATGGAATCCGGCAGACATTTTTTGGTAAGCATTTCCCAAGAGTTCCGCTGAACTCGGAAAATGTAATTGCATATCGGACATTATTATGCGGTATCCTGAGCTCTTGTTCGTGTTGATGCTAACGAAAGTTCGGTCGGTGCCGAATTGTGTGCAAAAGGGTATAAGAGAGAGAGAGAGAATTCCTTGTCGTTGTGATCCTCTGAGAAAACTCCAAAGACTGGTTTGAATATCTTACCAGCACCGACAAAGCTAAAGACTTATTCCTTTTTCGAACGACGAGAGACATCGTATAAATCTATCAAAGCCGGTAACGATTACGTTATTATAAACCGTAAATTTTGTTGTAATTATTTGACGCACGCGACGTTTTTGTCGTAAAGTATCGCATTTTCCATCCTTTGGAAACGTTTCACGATAAACAATAAGAATATTCTCTAGCTGATTGTTGCATTAATGAGTATTTTAATCGGTAAACAATACAGCTTTGATACACCTAATTCATCGCGAGAATTTTCACAGATTTGGTGAAAAGAGAGGTACTACATTATTATATATATAATATTGCAATTTATTTGAAAAGATATCTCTCTCTCTCACGCTACTTATACAATATATCTATACCTAATACAAGAGTTTGGTCATTTTTGTTATACTTTTGGTCATTTGTTGACATAAGGACTAATTAGACTATGACCTATATATATATATATATATATACTGTATAGTTTAAAGCCTTATTTAAGAAGTGTTTTCATACCTTTCAACTTGGTGAAAACCTATGCTCTAGTTGAAATATCATTAAAGATATCATTTAATCGTTGGTTTATTTCAAATTCTGTAAATATATTTTTTATTATATAGTAGAAGATGGTTAATTCGAATTTTGGATAATTCGAAGATTTTACGAAAGTTTTATATTTAATTTAATGTTAAAATTTCTTGTTTAATTCTAATTTTTTAATAATTCGGAGGGAAAAAAATCATGATTTCTGTAAAAGCAAGTTTAGTTTGAAAATTTTCTATAAAACAAACATTTATTTTCTCGATCAAGTTGTCAAACAGCAAATTTTTTAAGGCAAATAAAAATTTGAATGTTGTGTGTTTATTTACTCTTTTTTTATAATTTAATGCTCATTTTAACATTGTTCAGCTGGAGTGCATCGAGAATGCGTAGCACTTAATACCGATTATGCTTTCAACCTATCGATCAAGGTGTGCCATTCAAAATCTGAATCTTTTTGTCGTCATTAAGATTGTGCAAAGTACCGGAAAGTTTAGATTGTAATACATTAATGAAAATATGTTTGCTTGATAGCATAAAAATGATCAGCAAAGTTTGGGAAACAGTTTCGTAACGGATGATCATGAGCTATTCTCATAAATCAGGCTTTGAACATGGTCAAGAACTTTGCAGTCATGCTGATTCCAGAACAGCGGAATAGTGCAGCAGCTAAGAACAATTGTATATATATTAAAATTATAAGTTTTTAAGAAAAAGTTTCTTAAATGATGATATAATATATGATGATCCATTCATTATAAATACTATACTTATAAAAAAACCCTTTTAATTTTCAAAAAAAAAATGAATTTTAAATAAAAATTTATTTCAATGAAATAAGATAAATGAAATCGCAATCTTTTGTGCCAATCAATCCAGCGAAAAAATAAGTACTATTGGAGATATGTAAGGTAAAACGTATCATAGCATATAACCATCAAAAATATGTACACCAAATTTGAAATTAAAAAATATTTTCAATGACATTTCTTACCTAATTTTGAGGTTAAAATGTATGAGATCCCTTAAATTTTACAATTTTACAGAAATAATTTATGATTAATCACAAATATAAATTCAATTGATTTTTCTATTCGGTTTTCAGAAACGATAAAATTCGAAAAAATATCTTTCTCGAATTTTTAGACAAAAAAAAAGCAAAAGGATTCGATTTTTATATAATCTCAATAACAAATAAGTATATATCACTCACTATATCGCCATCAAAATGGGATTTTTCTCTTTCTTAAGCTAAAAATATCAAGGAAAGCAATTTCAGTGACTCGAATGATATCGCCTTGAAATAAAAGGGCAGGGGGAAAAAAAAATATATATATATATATATAACATCAAATGCTTCCAATTTCTTCTTGAATCACCGATAAGCGAGAATCAAAATCTATAAAGAGAAATGCTTTAGCCATCGAACGGAATAAACTAAAATGAAAAAAAAATAGCGGCAAAAATTCACGCTCACTTTGCATAACACTAAGGGAGAAAAGAGAGGTGCAAAAGTAAGTCTGAGCGAATTTATCTCAATATCCACATGACTGTGGGGCGTAAAAGACAAGAATGCCAAAAAAATGTCGAAGAAACAGTTGGAGGGAAAAAAGATACGGACGAGCCCAAAGAGCAAAAACAACAACATGAATGAGCAAAGATTCTGAAGAAATATCAAAAAGAGCCCCCGAATATACACAAAAAAATGTAAATTTACAACAACAAAAAAAAGAATTTTGGGGACGTATTTTGAAATTCAAATGCACCATGTCTTTTATATTTCTCATATCTGAAAAACTCTCATATAAGAGCTTAGTGTTGAGTATCGGCTGAAAGACAAATCGCCGGCAGGAGACACAAGTTCTTTCAAATTCCATTTATTCTACAAAAAAAAAAACCAAATTTGTTTATCCACTTTAATATAATAATGAATTATTTTAATATATTTTAATGACAATTCATAAACTAATCCGAAGAATCCTGATGCTTTTATCTCAATAAATATCAAATATTTATGTTTACATTTTCTATGAGTCTATAACTCATATAAAATTTATAATTTGTGTTTCTCATTTCGTTATATCTGCTTGATAAATATTTAATTAATTAATCAATTGATAAAATTTTTCTCTTGAATTTTTATAAGTGTGTTTGAGGTATTTTGTTTTCGGGTGTGAGAATATTAAAATAGAATATTTGAGAAGATATACGTGATGATATTCAAATGAATCTTTAATATTTTAATAATATGCAAATTTTTAATGAAATTGAAAAATTGTTACATTTATTATTCATGACGGAATTTTTATCTGAAATTAGTTTGGTAGAATAGATTTTAAAATATTTTTTTGTGATTTGAATTTTTTTTTTGTGGTAAACAACTTTTTCATTCTATAATTTTTTAAATATTTTTATGGATTCGTTGTATAATTTTATGAATTTTTTTAGATAACTTTTAAAATAATTTGAAGAAATTTTTGATAATTTTGTAAAAATTTAGAGAATCTTTTGGTAATTTCGGAATAATTACTTTTCTATATATATATATATATATTTTGAATGATGCAAGTTTTAAGTAATGCAAATAATTTTGATATTTTTTTAATTCAAATATTTTCGATAATTTTTTATAAAAATTTGAAGAATCTATTGGTAATTTTGAAAATATGTTCTTGATTCAACGATCTTTATGATGTTCAAGCAATTTCATATATTTATTTTATAATTGTATGAAGTGTTTTACAATTTTAGGATTATTTCCCAAACAATTTTTCTACACATTTTCAAATTAGTCTTTATGATTTTTTTTTTTTAATTTTTCAAACAACGTTGAGAATTTTTTTTATTTTTGAAAATAGCTTTGAGATTTTCTAAAATTTCAAATAGCTTTCAGAATTTTTTTTAATTTTTTTCAAATTCATATAGTATATTTTTAAATTTTCAAACAAGGTTTGAATTTTTTAAAAGAAAATTTATAAATTTTCGAAATTTATAGTTATTTTATAAATTTTCAGACAATGTCGATAATTTTTTTTATAAATTTTCTAATAACTTTGACAATTTTTTTATCAGCTTTGTAAATTTTTAAATCAATTGCGTAAATTTTCCAAATCGTGTAAATTTCTAAATCAATTGCGTAAATTTTCCAAATCGTGTAAATTTCTAAATCAATTGCGTAAATTTTCCAAATCGTGTAAATTTCTAAATCAATTTTTCAAACATTTCTATGATAGATTTTCTTTTATCAGTGAGTTTTTGGAATGGGATGTTACTCATGGTTTTTTGTTTTTCCATTTCATGTGAAAAATATATTTTCAAAAGTAGTTTTCATGATGAAAAACATTTTTTTAATGTTTTGAAGCCTAAAAAAAAAATGTTAAAAAATTATAGGAATCATAGAACTTATCAATTATTACTGGTAGTAACGCTATTTGTGGGGGGGGGGGGAGGGAGTGAAAAAACGATCGATCATAGGCGAAGGTTTGAAGAACAGGAATCATATATGAAGCCTTAATTTCTAAACTGGAAATCAAGTCCCTTGGGAAATCATCGGACGAACAAGAAACTAATGACCTGCCTCGTGAATCGAACTCCTCATCTCTCGAACAATAAACTTATAATGAAGAACAAAAGCAACACACAAAACAAGGCAATCCTAAGAAAACACCAATAAGAAAACGTTACAACGTACGGCAATATCTTTCTGTCTGCTTCAAAAGATAAGGAAAAATCAACAAGAAACAATATCTAGATCTTTCAAACACAAATACCGAATCATTTTTTTTTTATTTCATTATTACCGTTGCTTAAATGGAAAAAATGAATGAGGCTAATGAAATTTTTTGAATGACTTCGAAACGTTTTAATGCATGCCATATCTTCTAGTTTAATACTGAAGCATTTCCTTACTTTTTTTTTCAAGTAATCTGTTCTGAAGATGCTTAAAGAAATACTAGAGAACACGAACGCTTCCGATGTGGATGTGTTTATTGAATAGAATGAAATGATACCAGAGAAGTGAAATACGCTACCAAAGTGGATGGAGGGTGATAAGATGGAAGTTGGAAGTGCTAGTATAAATGGCCCATTTTTTTAATCCCGAACCTGGTCATGCTGAAGTTACTGCTCGATTTTGCGCAGTGTTTCTTTCTTTAGTAATAGAACCATGGTGCTCACTGAAACACCAAAAATGATCCACTGAAACCTCTGCGTTTCTCTAGCCTTCCGATGTTGTAGATAGAATTCCATCAGTGGACAGCTTGTAGAGCATATTGCTCTACAGAATCACGCTGCTCCCTGGAAGCACCAACTGACGCCTTATGTTCATGTTGTCTCCCACGAAACAAATAAACTTTGTTGATGTGCGTGAGGCACTCTCGTTGGATGCCAAGAACTTCATCAATTGCAGCTTATAAAACCCAAAATTCAATACGATAGTTAGGATTGAATTGTAGTGAGAAATAAATTAGGATTATCGTGAGAGTTTGAATAGGAGAGTTACCAAATTCAGCTTGGCGCAGACTTTAACGAATCATTGTGGCGTTGAAAACCGAAACGTTAAAACGTACGGCAATGTATTTCTATCTGCTTCAGAAGAGAAGGAAAAATCAACAAGAAACAATATCTAGATCTTTCGAACAAACATCGAATCATTTTTTTATATTTCATTATTACCGTTGCTTAAATGGAAAATATGAATGAGGCTAATCAAATGTTTTGACTTCGAAGCGTTTACGAATGTCATCTTCTAGTTTAATAATACCCTTAATGTCATTTTTTTCAAGTAATCTGTTCTGAAGATGCTTAAAGAAGTATTAGAGAACTAAATGTAGGAAAAGGATGTAGAAATGGTTTTTAAACCGATGCAGAAAACATATAACCAGAGGGTAGATGCATAGTGATAAAATGGAAGCTGAAAATGGTAGTGAATAGACAATAGATCTCTGGAAATGGATTACCTTTTGGGTTTGATAATACGATTAAATAATCGACGTTTGGGTTTACCCAAAACTCCAAAACGGACACGGCTATACGCGTTTCAGAACTATATGAAGTTCCTTCATCAGTAGCAGAAACAAAGAAGAAAGAAAATATTGAAAAAACTCCTTATAGCGGGAGTTACTCGCTGTTGTAGACAAGAGTCAAATTCAAAATGAACCGGCAACAAAAGAGCTTTTTTGTTGTGTGTGTTCCAAAACGTGTCCGTTTTGGAATTTTGGGTAAACCCAAACGTCGATTATTTAATCGTATTGATAGATCTCTGGTCATCTTGAAGTTGCTGAAGATGATGCCATTCTCTGGACTTCATACACAGGTTTTTGCAACCGGCTTTATGCGAGGGTGAATTCAGGAAAGAAATTTCTGCCGTTGTGGGGAATCGGACCACCTTAACCTCGCAAGCCGAGCAGAGGCACTAGATCGCTACGCCACAGAGAAGCAACGAATGGTTTTCTACCCTTAAAACACATTGTCACTCTTATGCCAGTGACACGAATGTGCAAATTTTCACTTTTTGGGTTAATCAGCTGGTTGGATTCCTTATTTTGCTATCTAAGTTTTTCATGCCCGGCTTTCGAGGGAACAGTGGGTCGATTCCCCACAAAGGCACTTGAATTTTATATTTCCTCAATTAGTCTTGACATAAAAAGTCAGTTGTCAAAACCCCCTGAAGTTATTACTCAATTGTGGCAAGATTTCCCTCTTTGGTAATACACGCTACTCACTGAAACCCCCAAAATGCTCCTCTGCGTTTCTCTGGCCTACCGACGTTGTAGGTAGAGTACCATCAGTTGACAGCTTGTAGAGCAAGGTGCAAGTATCTTCATCCTGTTGCTCGCGAGTCGTGAAAACCACGGTGCTCACCGAAACACCGAAGAATTTTCTATGCTTACGCATGATGGTGTCTCCCACGCAATATAAATCAGCTTCATTAATCTGCCTGAGATTCTCTCGCTAGAAGCCAAGCACTTCGTCCACTGCAACACCTCTGTGTTTCTCTGGGAATATTCTATCATTGGACAGCTTGGAGAACAGATATCTTGAACTTGGTGCTCACTGAAATACCAAATGTGTTATGCTTATGGTATGATGTTGTCTCCGAAGCTTTTTTTAATATTTCCTTGGAAGTTAAGCACTTCGTTCATTGCAGCCCATAAAATGCGATAGTTGGATTGAATTGTAGTGAGAAACAGATTAGAATTGCTGTGAGAGTTGGGATTGGAATATTACGAGGGTTGGGAGCGTTACGAAATTCGGCTTTGCGAAGACTTTAACAGATCATTGCGCCATTTAAATCTGAAATCCAATACGAGAATTCAGACTGGAGAGTATACTTGGCGCAAACTTACAAATCATTACACCATTGAAATCCAAATCCAATAAAAAGATTGAGCATTGATCACGTATCACGAGGAGTGAAGTATCAATTGGTGCATCATTACCTTACAATACGATGAGCCATGTTAAAATCCAATACAAGAGTTACGATTGAAGTGTTGCGAAACAGAATATTGCAGGAATTGAGCTTGTAGTGTTGTAAGAAATAGGCATGGGTATTGAAGTGTTTTGAGAATAGGTATGTATTGCCGAATTCTAAGCAGACAATCCCCATCTAAAGAATAACTCCCATTTCGAGACATTCGTACCCCAAAGCCGTAAATTTCCGAAATCAAACTCCTTGCACACTTTTAAATCCAATTCTTGAAAAAGAAATCATTATAACTTCCATTAGAAAAATAATTCGACTTTGACAGAAATTGTTCTAAAAAAAAAAAGTCACTGTTTTTGCTTAAACTTAAGCCTAACATCCAATTATAGCAGTTCAAAATACCATTTCATTTCTAGAATATCTTTTGTTTTTAAGAGATAACGTAAATCCACTTACACTTAAGAAATTTATATAATAGTTGTGAAGAGAGAAAGAGAGCGAAACAAAAGAGATATCTTCCAAGGAATCCATCAAGATTCTTTAGTCAGCAAATCACATAATGTACCTTATCGAAAAGTAAAAAAAAAAAAAAAAAAAACAAATTGGTAGCAAAAGTCAAGCATAAGCAACTTTGAAGCAGAACAGCACTCAAAAAGCAAGTGTTAAATATTTATTTTAATGGAAAACGTTTATTTACACGCAGAGTACACTGAATAATTTACTAAAGTAAACCTCATAAAGCCGAGAAGTTTTTCCAAAAATATTTTTCGGAAAAGAGGGGAAAATGTTTTTTACCTCGAATCTGATGAAAAATAAAAATCGAGGATATATACACACTCGCAGAGTAGTATGGTTTTTTTTTCTTCTTCTTAAGGTTTGGCTTTGACCAACCAGGGATGGTACGTAAGTCTCTGACAACAAGTACACTTTTCTATACTCCGTTTTTTTAAATAAAGTTCCCGTTCGATGTCGTTACGTTGCTTTTAAAAATTTAATGTAACCTCCCGGAGTACTATTGTTGGAAAAAATAAATAAATAAAATGGCTTTGGATTTCTTTTCTTCTTTTTTTTTTACCTGTAAAAGCTGCATTGAAGAAGTTTTCCGAACGTCAACTTGCGAATTTTCTTTTTTTATTTTGGTATCAATTTATATGGTTGATAAACGTTGCTATTTTTAAGGTCGGTATTCATTATTAAAATGCGTTTTTACTCGATCTATTGACGCTTTCGTTATTGTAGTCAGGGTAGAAATTTTGTTAGATCAAGGGATTTGGTTTTTGCGATGTTTTTTTTTTTTTTTGGGTGATGGTTACACTTCCTTCGTTAAGCTGGTTGGACCGGGATACAAATACAAATACAACGCCACAACAGGTAAAATGCTCAACGAGGTAGCTGAGAAAAAGATGGCCATAACAAATATATATGTCATATATTTAAAAAATACAGCAACCCAATTAAAAATGCAATTAATAAAAATTATAAACAATATATACACGTGATAAAAATTATACAATGCCCGTAAAGAATACTTATGGTTGTCTTATTCTAAAGTATGGATAGCTTCTCGATTTACGTAACCTCTCCTGCCAAATAGAAATATTAGTGACGTTTCAAAAGTCATTTGACAGTTTTATGTGAGTTTGAAACCGGTACAGAGCACCTTTTATTGAAAGAAGTATTGCTTCTACTTGAGAACGAGAGATGGCGCTATGACCGCACAGCATGTGACTAGCGTATAAAGTTGAACACAAAACTGTTGTTGATAAAACACGTGGCCGGACTTTGGAAGGTGCGAAGGGTGCGACCACACCTGGCCGCTAAATTTTTGGGATCTGAAAACGGGATAAAAATGATTTGATTGCAATTTGACTTTAAAAGATTACTATAATTTACGTTTTGACTTGACAAAGCAATCGCTTAAATTATTGTCCCAGACCTAAAATTCAGATATCTAAGAGCTAAAATTCAGACACCGAACCCTCTGGCTTATTGGTTTTCACAGACCCCCCCTTCCTACCCAAGATAAGAGAAGGGTGAAGGTGGATCTAGTGCCCCCGGAGGGGGCACCAGAAGACGCTAAATTATTCTTTTAAAGCTATTCAAAATTACACGGGGAAGGCATAATGGAAAGTATCTAGTTGCAGCCCTGGGTGGATAGTCGGCTCTCTAGCCTAGGTCCTAACCTTTAGGTGCCGGTGCCAGGCACACGCAAATATATCGCTGGCACACGAAAATTTTTTCGCAATTTTTTCAGTGGACGCTACTGTGCAAATTTATTATCCAATGGTTTTTGTTCATGAAATAATAGTTTGATAGTCATTCTAAGGTGATAATGTAAACCTGGCGTGCACCAGGGTGTTTATTAAAACTGAGGGATCGGGAAACAGAACCGTCATTTCAACTTTTTCCAGGGGGGGGCAAAGAGCATGTACACAATGTACGCATATATATATATTTGTATATATATATATATATATACCATTTTTAGTGTATTTTAATACCGGTAGTAAAGCCGGGGGGGCCAACGGCCACCCTGACTCTTACCCCTCCCCCAAATGACGGGCCTGTCGGGAAACCCTGTTTTTTAGAGGGGGCCGCAAAGCTGTTTTTGCACCGGGCCGCAAAATACTTAGGTCTGTCCCGCACAAACATCTCTGTGAGAGACAGAGAATTTTAAAGCCATTTAGAATCGACTATAAAATGTAGATTCCAATGGTAATTGCCCCTGTGATTTGCCCGAAAATGCATGTAAACCAACCAAAATGATGACCCAAGTTAAGGTCTATTCTAAATTTGTGATTATAGAAATGGATAATATAACTAGATCTATTATTTCTAAATGAAATTTTGGGTTTTTCTTCATTGCTGTCAACGCGGAGTTTCGCGAATAGTTGCTCAAAAGAAATAAAAAAATTCTATGGTTGATTGTAGAATTTAATTAAAATATATCAAAACATCTGGGAAAAAAGATGGATTGATCTGGGATTATTTCATGCACGTAAAATGGTAGCTATGTGAGAAAAATTAAAATTAAATTTCTTTATACTGCGCCCAATTAAATTTGTTCCTCACAGTATTTTATCGAAAGAAAATTCACACCCAAATTAAATTCATGCAATGAAAATTCGTCCAAATATAGGTAATTAAAATTCCTGATTTTGAAACTTCTAAAAACCATCTCCGCATTGCTATTCAAACTTGATCATTTTAGAATGCAAACAGAGGCGAAAATCAAGAATTTAATTTAAGTAAAATAAAAAAATATGCAAATTTTACTAATTAACATTCTTTAAATTGAGGCTGTATGAAGGTATTTATTTTTATACTGCATCTCTCTCTCTCTCTCTCAATTATCATTTTGCAGGAGTGAACCACGAGGTATCAGCTCAATTCTTGATCTTTTTGGTGATTTTTCATACTTTAATTTTTGAATCAACTATAGGATTATTATTCCTTTTAACATTCTTTGTGAAACACTCCGTATCGTAACGCGTATTTTAGTTTTTTTGTTCACGTTGCAATCTAGCAAAGTTTGTTTTAACTCTTAAAGGATCAAAAATTGTTTTCGAGCTGATAATTTTTTTTATAGTTGATGGCACGTATATAGGGTGTCCCGTAAGTGCTAATGCGGCCTTTATCTTGTAAACCGCCTGTCGTAGAGGTATGATTCCAATTTGGAAATTGCTCAAAAAGCGTTCAGAAATTACCCTGTGCCAGTTTTAGGAGTGAGAATATAGTGTGTCACAAAAAAATTAATTTTATACTGTCCCTTTGTCTTCTAACTTCCAATTAGAAAGTTGTTGCCCTGTCTTTTCTGAGCCCAACAAAAAAAGTCCCATGCTTTTAACTGTAATATTCACTGAGATATAGATATTTTAATTCCAAAATTGAAGTAAATTTGGGCAATAACAGCAAAAGCTAACGGACGCAATGATCCTTTCCCTCATTTGTGCTGTCCTTTCCTAACCTTTCTCTCAATTTTTTGAATTCGAATATCTCCGCAAATATTGCAGTTAAAAACATAAGAACACTTCTGTTGGACTCAGAAAAGACGGAGCCACAACTTTTTAATTGGAAATTAAAAGACAGGGGACCATATAAAAATGTAGATTTTTTATTTCGCGACACATTGTCTTTTCCCTCTCAAAACTTATACCTAGGATTTTTTGAGCACATTTTGAGCATTTTTTAAATTGAAACTATACCTCTACGAAGAACGGTTGATGAGATAAAGGCCTCATTAGCATCTACAGGACACCCTGTATAGAAAGCCTGGAAAATCGTTAAAAAAATCCACCTCGGATTGCATTGCTTATACAGGACCTTAAGGGGCTGTATAGAGCCTCAAAAATCGCCCATAAAATTAATATTACATTCCAAATACATAACTACTGTACCTTCTTTGTGATTCACACAATAGTAAGATAAAAAATTCGGGTCGCAAATTTTGAGGTAAAAAAAAGAAATGCAAACAAAACATTTCAACCAATCAACGAAATCGCAGCCATACACATGCTCTGCAACAAATAAAGTGTTGTTGTCCTCAATTGGAATATCTACCAGACAATTGAAAATAAAAAATGAAAAGAATAAGACCTCACCTTATGTGCCATGTCGATTCTAAATTTTTATATTCAACCTGGCCACAATAATGAACGTCTAAAGTTTCCTTTGCATATGTTACTGTAAATGTGATAAATCACTTATTATATATAATAACCGGTATTTACATATACATACCAATCGTTTCGGTAAGTTTGATAAGTTTATCACTTTTACCGGCGGATATGCATAATACCTAAGCGTCGTTGATAAATTTGATAAATACTGAAAAAATTGTCACTTTTGCTGGCGATTATGCATAATAATCAAGTGTCATCGGTAAATTTTGAAAAATACTTGAAATTTATCGGATTTATCTGTGATTATGCATAATACCTAGTGCAATGTTTTTCAAAGTGTGTAACACGGCTTCGAGGGGCGTCACCAACCTTTTTCAGGGCGTCGCGAGCTCGAAATATTGATCTGTGTGTGACTATTTATGCTTTGAAGTAGTTCTTTTATGAATGCGGGGAGGTGCAGATGAACCATTTATTTTCTGGGGACCCTCTGATGAACCATTTATTTTCTGGGGACCCTCTGATGAACCATTTATTTTCTGGGGACCCTCTGATGAACCATTTATTTTCTGGGGAGCCGCTGATGAACCATTTATTATCTGGGGAGCCGCAGATGAACTATGAACAGGCAAGGATGTCGCGAGTGACAAAAGTTTGACAACCACTGCCTTAGTGTAATTGGTGAATATCATAAATATGAATAACAATTCCAATGAGTTTAGTATGTGTGATTAATATAGTCGGACCCCGATATAATGATACAATACATGTATGAATTATCATGTATAGTATATCATATAGTACGATTTATCATATTTACCAACGACGCAACGATTTGGTATGGTGCTATGCATAATCACCTGTAAAAATTGATAAACTTAGGAAAATTTATTAAATTTACCAACGACCCTTGGGTATTACGCATAATAACCAGTAAAAGTGAATAATTTAGGGAAATTTATCAAACTTACCGACGATGCATGGCTACTATGCATAATCGCCGGTAGAAGTGATAAATGCTAAGAAATTTATCAAACTTACCAAAATTTTCGATGATTATGCATAATAGCCGGATTTATAATATTTACCGTGTAACACAAAAGCAAAGATACGCATTTAAGAGCTAATCTTCATGATACGGGCATTGTTTAGAGTCTTCAACAATATAAAGCCGTTATTCCACTGCGTTTGCCGTTCTACAGTATGTGCGAGACGTATAATTATATAGTTTTCAAGAGCACTGTCAGCACGGCAGCACAGTCCTCCTGCAGTAAAACATTTACATGCTAAACTGTAATGGATGAAGCTGAATCAGCAATGTTCCTCAGTAAATGCACAATTCCAAGTGGCGCGCGAGAGAGAAGCTAAGTTGAATATGACGCCAATTGTGTGCTTGATACGACGGAACAGGCGGAAACGTGTTATTCAGGGACCAGTAGAAATCGTATTATGTAGAGTGGCACTTATTATCGATTCCGATTTATTGAATAGCGTACCGAGATATGCTGTCACCATCGCCGTTCGTATAAGTATTCAAAGGCACACATCTCTCTCTCTCTCTCTCTCTCTCGATACCTGGAAATGCAAAATAAGGTAAACCTCGTTGTTGCCCGCAGTGAAATTGCACTTTGTTTGCAAACTGGCAAATTAGTGTATCAGATATACAGTAAAAGTCCGTTATAACGAGTACGGCTTATAACGAAAATCTCGCTATTACGAGTAACTCACAAGTATTTGTCAATAGCTAATGTTAAAGATACAAAAAATATTTGAATATTCCGAGTTATCCATGACTGAAAGAACTCAGAACATCAGAACACATTCGCTATAACGTCAACGGAAAGCATGTTTCTTTTCTCCTTTTTTTGATAATCTTCTATATACAGGGTGTCCTGTAAGTGTTAACACGGTCTTTATCTCATCAACTGTCAGTCGTAGATGTATGATTTGCAAATGCTCAACAGGCGTTTAAAAATTACCCCGAACCAGTTTTGAGAGTGAAAATACAGTGTGTAACAAAATACAAAATCTGAATTTTTAGACGGTCCCTCTGTGCTCTAACTTCCAATTAGAAAATTGTGCAGTGTCTCTCCTGATGCCAACAAAAAAAAATTCCCTGTTTCAATATTCACAGAGATATTCGCATTCTAAAAAAAGAGGAAATTTGGGGGGAAAAATCAGCGTTTAATGCGGAAAAACCGTTTTATACCTGCATTTAACGCTGTTCTTTCCCAAATTTCCTGCGTTTTTCAAATTCGAATACCTCTGTGAATATTGAACTTAGAATCATGAATTTTTTTTTTTGGTTGGCATAGGGAGAGACGCAGCATTTTTCTTATTGGAGGTTGAATCACGGGGGGACTGTATAAAAAGATTTTTCATTTTATTACACACTGTATTTTCACTCTCAAACTTTTAAACGCCTGTTGAGAATTTTTTTAAATTGGAATCATACCTCTACGACAAATGGTTGATGAGATAAAGGCCGTGCTAGCACTTACAGGACACCCTGTAAATAAAATTGATTTCCTGTGTGTGTGTGTGTGTGTGTTTCTCTATACAAATCTACAATTTTAAATCTATCGTCACCAAATTTTGCCGAAAAGGGCCCCGGACTGAACGATAGGCTACTTTAAAAGTTTCTCAGAGCAGCGAAAATGCTTGAAATTGGCAAAAAACCCTTCCGGGCAGCTATGGTTCCTGGGCCTCAACAATCACTTTCGCAATGTTTACTTTCGTTACCATGGTTCCCTAGCAATGCATTTCAGACATTACAATAGTTTGTCACTTCTTCAGTGCTGCCAGTATTATGATAGTATGATGACCATATATTATGATAGTTTGTTCCTTTATAATGGTTTGTCGCTATTTCAATCCTCCCATTAAGTGAAGCAAACCCGGGCAGCGCCGGGTATTATAGCTAATTATACATAGAATAGATTGAGGTGTTTATAAACGGAGCATGTCAGTGCATCTCCATTGATAAGAGGACTACATGCTGTATCTTATCCACAATGTGCTATCCTTAAAGGAGGTGGGAAAACCCTAAATTTTTTATCCGTGGGTATGTTGGTTGTGCACAACCTCTGGTTTTGACATCGTTGTTATTTCCCTTGGGGGTCATTCAAGTATTACGTCAACATCGAGGGGGGTTGGTTTCCGATTTGCTGACTTTTCATGACAAGGGGATCTGGATGATGCTTACGTCATCAACCACCCTTTATGAAAATATGTAATATTTCTTAATGGCATCTTACTCGAAGAGCCAAAAACACGAAAACCCTTTCGATAGTTTGCGGGCACCTGAACCAACATTTTCCCTATTGATAAGTCCCCTACAGAGTCACTTTAGTGATCTCCGAATGTTTCGTGGATCCAAGTGATCTGGAAATGTGTCCGGGCCGCTTAATTGCTCTGGAACTGTGTCACGCATCACTCATGTGATCCGTAATTATGCCACGGACCACTTAGATGTTCTGAAACTGTGCCGCGGGTCATTCAAGTGATTCGTGAATGTTCCATGGGCCTACTTGAGTGATCTGAAAATGTTCCACAGGCCACTTAAATGCTCTGGAATTGTGCCACGGTCCACTCAAGCGATCTGTAAATGTGCCGATTGGTTCATTTTGCAAAATTTGGTTTGAGGTGGCGGGCCACATCAGATACCCCCCGAGGGCCACATTTGGTCCGCGGGACATGGGTATAGCGTATATTTCTTAGAAGGTGGATCACAATGAATTTCTTAAAAAGAAATTATGAGTTCTTAGCATTCAAATAGCACTGAAATTAGAAATTGATTATAATAACATATAAGGATCTTTTCTTCCGGAATTTTAATTTTTTGTTTAAATAATTTTTGCATTAAAAAAATAAAATTTTGATCGCTGTGGGGGGGGGGGCACGTAAACCCCTATGCCCCCCTCTTCGCGTACTTGTCTGATTCCACCAATATGTGTTAGGAAATAGGGAACATAGCTGATGACGAAATTTTGCTGACAAGGGGGAGAGGGTGTTCAAAAATGGCTAAAAATTTAACGGGCTCGTGAAAACAATTCTTCCCCCCCCCCTCTCTAATTTTTTGGAATTTTCCAAAATTGGACACATGGTAAAAAGGTCCTAATCATTTTCTCTGCCTTGAATATTATGGGAAATTTTTTATCTATAGTGCAAGTAATGCTCAAGTTGCAGAAACTTCTGCATTCCCCAAAGTACAAAATTTTGTTATACAATCAACATTGTGTATACATAAACAGTTTGCTCTAGATGCATATTTCATCAAAATTAGTTCAAAATAAAAGGAAAAGGGTAAATTTATCCAGTTTGGTTTTTTCCCCCATTTATATGTTTTTACAGTCCGAAAAACTAAAATTCATTTAAAACGAGAAGTCCGTTATAACGACAATCTTCCTTCTGGTTGTGAACTGTCGCTGTAACGATACTTTTACTGTATTTGGAAAATCACTTTGAAAAAAAATTAACACGCGACTCGTGCCATAGGGCATAAAATTTCGCGCATCATCATCATTCTTTGGTGTCCCATAAGGGAAAAAAGCCTAGACACATTTTGCCCCTTGCTCTAACACCAAGTGGTTTAACATGAGTTGTGGGTCATGTGGATATGGAGAAAACATCATTCTGTGGAAATTCCCAGAGTTTGGTAACTTCTCTGGAGACGAAAGTCATGCTATCTGTTACCATTATATTGAATCCTTGTATGTGAGAGATTATGGAAAACCGCAACCGATAAAGGCCATATCAGAAATATTTGAGGCTGCTCCTGTCTGCGATACCCTTTTTTAGAAAAGGAGGTCTCAGAGAGATATAGACAAGAACTCAACATGGAGTTATTGAACAATAACGCATGACAATTTAAGTTAGAGCCGAGAATTGATACTCACCATGGATTTAGGTGTTTAGGGTAATTAAGAAAATTTACCAGGTTGTAAAATATTGGCAGCATTTACAGCTTCACTTAGTGTCGCCTGATGATCACCGAAGTAGTTCCTTCTCATGATAGAGAAGGCGGGACATCGTCCCACGCAGTGGAGTGGAGTTAAGTTTCACGCAAATAAAAGGCGAAATAAGTTTACTTTGATATATAATTACCGGTAGCTAATTCGACTCTAAATTAAAGTATAATCACTTATTTATAATTGAAAATCCTAAAAATCTTTTCCCGTCGAATATTTAATATACTCCAGTAAATATAACTTTCAATTGAAACTTTTCTATTCCATTAAATTCACTTACGCATTTTTGATGTTGTCAACAATGACGGCATTTATTCAGTGTAATAATAACCAAATAATAACCAAACATAATTTTATGTTCGCAACTCTCTTTTAGTACAAGATGCGTTCTCTATCCATTACCAAATATTTTATCTCAGTTTATTCGGCTCGAATTTTAAATGTGTAAAATGTGATTTGGAAGTTCATAAAAATCTTTATCCACGGATTTAGTTGCGGTAATCAAATTCGGCAAATATATATATTTACAAATTCTTGATAAGATTTTCATTACCGAATGACCTGAATCACCTTCTTCCTGGATGATTTATGTTGGCCGGTAGTAATACCAGACTTAAATCAGTCAAAATATTCATTTTCTGTCTTGGTGAAGCAATAAACTAGACAGAGATTCCAAAACTTGGCACTTTTGCGAGAGTTTAAAAAATTAGAATATCGCGTGTCAGACCTGCTTATTGAGGTCCCCTTGTATACTTAATATCCGGTTATTATGCATACTTACCAATCGTCTTGGTAAGTTTGATAAATTTATCACTTTTACCTGCGAATATGCATCACACCCAAACGTCGTTGGTAAATTTGATAAATACTTGCAATTTATCGCTTTTATCTGTGATTATGCATAATACCTTAGTGTAATTGGTGAATTTGATAAACATGAAAAAATATGAATATCCCCGATGTATTGATATCAAATTTTCCGATCGTGTCCCTGATATAATGATACAATACATGTATGAGTATATCATGTATAGTATATCATATAGTACGATTAATCATGTTTGCCAACGACGCGGCGCTTGGGTATTATGCATAATCGCCGGTAAAAGTGATTAAAGGGAAATTTATCAAACTTACCAAAATGCTCGACAATTATGCATAATAAACGGATTATCACATTACCGCATATACATCAGCAAGGGGTGTAACCTTGATTGTTGTTGTCTTTGATTACTTGTTGTCTTTCCGTTCTCTCTATCTGGTTTTCTCCATTCTATTTTTTGATTGTCTTGTTCCGGTTATTTTCTGGACTTATTCTAGCTTTTCTTTTGTTATATCTCGTCTTTTCTCTCCATTACCTTGATCTGGTCACTCTAGATCAGACATCTTCAACCCGTTGCTCGCGAGCACCACGGTGCTCAAGGATTTTTCAGCATCTTTTTCCTTGGTGAATGTTCTGTCTTGTTCTTCTGTCTCGGCTGGATCGGAATCATTAGTTATTCTTATGTCTTCAAATTCTGGCGATGAGCATAGTTGGTAATTCTACTCGCTTCAAAGACTGGTGATGAGTCCAGTTGATGTTCTATTCGCTTCAAAGACTGGTGTTTAGCCCAGTTGGTATTCTACTCGCTTCAAAGACCTTTTGCTCCATGTACCGTATTTTCCAGCGTATAATCCGCATGCGAAATTTCAAGGAAGAAACAACGCGGAGGCGTATTATCCGCAGGATTTAAAAATAATAAGAAGAATTTACCTTGTGCTTCAATAATCAATCCATTGGTAAGCTAATTAATGAAATTTATTTACGAAACAATAGCATTATTTACACACACAAAACAAAATTTACAGTTCAATCAAAAACCTTCACATTCAGACTCATCAGGCTATTAATATCATTCTCTGCAGATTGTCCGCAGAGGTAGATAATCCGTATTTTTCAATGTTTAACCACTTTTTTAACAGATAATCCGCGGATTATAAGAAGGAAAATACGGTATATCGTTATCTCCTGAACAACTCGGGACTTGCTCGCCATCTAAGTTTACCTCGTTGGTTTGCAGAAATCTTGTCTTACAAGAAGCGATGTCCTCCATTCAGTTGAGAACCAACTCTTTCGATGGGATTCTATCCCAAAAATCTTAAACGTCACCGTCGGCGGATATCATGACATATCCAAGTATCACAGTACACAATTCTGGAATCAGCACGATAAAAGCGTTAGATCTTGTACTCGGAAGTAAAAATGTAAATTTTCTTAAGAGATGCATCTCTCTAAGTTGACTCCATTTTTGATGATGAGTTTCGAATATCTAAAAATTGTCCATAAAAACAAACAAAATTGAATTTATTATGTGCTAGTGATATGTGCATTATCATCATCGTATTTTCCATCGTTATTCGAATATAGTTTCATTCCTAACCTAATGAATGGCTTCGTGCCTGTGTTGTTTTTTTACCTTCCTACTTCTTGTGTTGTTTGTAGATACGTTCAAGTTGGAAATAAAATGTTTGTTTGCATTATCAGTTCCAGTTTAATGATCAAAAGAAAAACTTTCGTTGCGAATTAAATATGATTTTAAATGTCTTCTTTTGGATGCGATGATAAATAAAGCCAATACAAGTCATTCAGTAAGAACATGTATTGATCTTCCATTTCGTCTCCGATTCCCATCGAAGAGAAATCGAAATAAAATTCTACTTCTCAAAAGAATTAATGTCGCGTTTGAAGGTATTCAAATATTCACGGAATTTCATATTTGTGTGTATTTCCTCCATTATTTTTTTTTTAATATATAATAATTATGATATTAATTGACTCTCAAGTATGCAGTTTTTTTAATCGGTGTAGATGCGTTCGCTCTCTCCCTCGCTCTGGTTGTCTTTCAGAAATACGTTCTCAAATGGAAATTATCGTAGAAAAAGCTAAAAAAAATTCGTTCTAGGTATGAAATCGTTCAGATTTCAGGGCGGAAGGGCTCAAAAAATTTATTTACTCTTCATTTTTCAATGCCTTTGGAATACATTTTAATGGAAGTTCTTGATCAGGGTGAGATTTTGATGAATAGGACTTTGAATCAATTAAAATTTTTAACTGGTAAATCAAAATTTTTAATCGATTAATCGAATTTTAAGACGACTTCCTACCTTTCTTGTACGCGGGTGGTTCTGGTTTGGATATGATATAAAATTAAGAAAATAAATGCCATTTCATAAATATTTTGGCAAAAAAAATTCTATCGTGTCAGTTATATATGTAGCCCGAGTGGCATGGTGGTGAGATGCTCGTCTACCATCGTGAAGGTTGTTGTCAGGGTCCCGGGTTCGAACGCAAGGGAGGAAGGATATCGATAAGATATTTTCCCTAACGAACTCGAGGCGACCACCGATAGACAGCGCCTTCACTTCCAACCCATCTCACTAATGGCAGTAAATTGCAATATAGCGATATGGTCAGAGTTGGTGTTTTGTGAAGTAGTTATATATGTAAAATCAGCATATTTTCAGTACTTCTGCTAGACATTGTACACTAAAAACTATTGCTTATATCAACATGTTCTTCACGTAGATTCTATGACATTGTTCTGCAATGAACAATTTTAGAATACTACGAACACTTTTTGAAATATTATTGTATACGTGGGGAAAAAACATTTTATCTTTATTATATATGTTTATTTCTATGTTCTTCATACAGCTCTGACATTGTTCTGTGCAACGGAGTAAAAAATTTAGAATACTGTAAATATTTTGTGAGATATGATACGTGAAAAAATACACATTTTTCGCTAAAAAAAACTTGATATTCTCAATTTGAAATCATGTAAATCAAAAAGTTGCAAACATATTGCTCAATTTTTAGTTCATTGCACCGCCAGAACTAACTAAAATGCAGTGGGAAAATTTCAGAGATATTTTGAGAAATGCTGGACCTATGAAGTTTTTTCGTGAAGTGAAAAAGCCAAAAAACACACAAATCTCTTTAGAAAAAGCATTCAAAGATTTCATTACTGAATTCAGAGCATTAAATCCGTTTTACTTTAACTACTTGGCAATAACTCCGCTTCTAGTTATCGTAGAGACAAAAATGAAACAGTTTTAGATTCTGGAATTACTGCACTTTCAAATAAATAAATAAAAACAAATATAAAAATTTTGACGAAATTCATCATTTGAAGATAAACAGTCACCTTAATTTTTCATTTTCAAATGCTAACCATACACAAACAAACGTAGTATTGGCAATTAGGTAATATTGATTGATGTCATAAAAATGTGTATTTTATTCATTTCACGCACCTATTCTTTAGATGTAAACAAATATAGGAATGAATTGAGAATTTTCCAATCAACCTTATTTTTTATGCTGCATATCTGTTGGACCCTGGAACTTCTTCACTTGGATACTGCCTCGTTTCTTTTTAGAAAATCATTTCGAAAAGATACCGAAGGATGTTCAGGTGTCGCGAGTTCGATGCAACAGACATGGCGACATGACCGCAGAGAAAAAGATTGCTACAGGGCATCAGGAGAGATGGGTTTTTAGGAATAGTGTGTCCGTATAAAAAAAATTATTAGTTGTTTTTAATAACTCTACATTCTCTTGCAACATGTGAATGACGTATCTGAAATTCCTGCCTGACTTTGCACATTTATATTCAGCAAGAATGACTTTATTATCTGTCACCGTTTTGTTTTTGCTATCCCATTTTTGGAAAATTGTCAGTGGAGTGTGAGACACTCTGTAGGTATCAGATTCCATGAAAATGTACACTTGTTGAACTTAATTGCATAAATTTACTAAGTTCTAATAAAAACTATTGAATAAATCCAGGTTTCTTTCTTTTAATGTCAACAACAATGATTAAAATCTGCGAATGTTATTGAATTTTTTTGCAAATACACGGTATCGATATTTTTTTTTTTTTTTTTTTTTGCGGAATCCATCGATTCCGTTGCCTTAAGCGTTCAGTCAATTTATTTCTGTGGAAGTGGCCGAAAAACACCGATTCGTTGTGGTTTTAGAAAAATGAAACAAGCGAAACTGTCATCATATCCCGCAGTACCAATAAAGAACAGAAAACAGCACTTTGCGGTTTTGGTAACCCCCAACCAAACATATTACCCCTTTCCCCTCTCCATCTCCAATCAGAACCTTTTAAAATTTACGCTTTCGAAACTCTGGCTATGAGTAAATGATTATGACGATGATAAGGACTTTAGTGATGGTGTTAATCATTATGTACGTGTCTTATCGCGTTTGGATGGTGGCTGTTTCGCACTGTTTTACGAGTGTCGGAGACCCATTAGTGGAAATGGCTTTTAATAGTAAGACCTCGTTTGATACGCTCATTAAGGTGGATTACTGAAGTACAATTTAATGCTCGTCGTTAAAGCTCACTAAGTGAATTCTGTAGACTCGGTCGTGGTATACGAATACGACGAATAGGAAGCCATCATCTGCTGTTTCTACCACTGCTGCTGTTACTGATTCAATGGACATGTACGAAAGTGTGTTTTTTTTAATTGCTCAAGTCGTCTCGGAAAGTTCTTGAAGCAAACTAATGTCTTAAACACTACCCGTAACAGTATAAGATTTGTCCGTTTTTTTCCCTCGCTATTTCACATAAAAAGAGCTTTCGTGTAACTCATTGAGTGTGTTGGTGCATAAATTATATATAACTACACCTAACTCACGTCTAATAATTAATTTAATCACATCACTAGAGTCAGTTTCACAAACACACAGCTAGTGATTCACCAGTTCAATCGTTTCTAATGAAAATAAAATTGTTAGCAGTGAATAAAACAGAGTTTCTTGTATACATGGATTTCCATGTATGAAACATTTACATGGATAACAACTTAAAAATTCAGTTTGACTTTTTTCTAGAACCGTTTGAAAACGTAAATAACAAAGCTTTTATTTAATCCATGGTTAAATACGAATGCGTTTTAAGCCCTAGAAATGTTCTAAACACCGACTTAAAACATTTAAGTGCATTTACCCTTATATCAACGTCTGTCACTTTCAGACTCTTACAACTAAATTAAACATGTAAGTGAGAAGAATCATTTCGAGAGCCAATTAATGTTACCGTACGTAAAATCAACTGGAATATTCACCCTTTAGTTGTTGGGTTTTTTTTTTTCCATCTCTCTGTTTCTCTCCCTCTTTGCTGTCATTTAGGGCAGCCTACAATCTTATTTGCATAAATCAAAAGCCCCAGCTGCTTTACTAATTAGAAATTATTCGTATTTTATTGAATTATCTTTCCTTTTCTGTCGTCGCTGTCATTTTGTGGCAATTAAATCTTCTCTCTCTTTTACTCGATTTACCCCGGGCCCCGAATAACGTCTTCCATGGAAAATTCCTCAACAAGTTCTTTGATCAGCAATTACTTCGCATAACGTTTACAGATTGAATTAACGCAGATGGATAAAGTTTCACCAAGCAGAAGAAAAAGAAGCAAAAAAAAAAATGCCTCTATTCGGTTCTGAATATTAAAAATTGAACAAAAGAGGATACTTTGCCCCGAAGACGGCAAATTGAATCAGTTTTGGATAGCTTTAAACGCACTTGTTGAACGAATTAACTGAAGATATAAGATTTTTAACATTTATCTTTTATATAGATACTTTTACACGAAGATAAATAAAGTTGAAAAGTTTCTAAAAGAAATAAGTCGAGAGTTAAACGAGGCAAGTCACACACACAATGCTACAGGCATCACCAACGAAGTGTCAAGCGTTTCTATCTTTTACAAGGGTCCCGTTTTCTTTTTTAGATGATGTCTTCAACTGGATTTCCGGAGTGATTTCTTTGCCGGAAATCTTTTCTTTGTGACAATTGTTTCGTCGGGTCTATTGAATCTTTTGTCTTCTAGTGTTTCGCTGTTGAAATCAGTTCGATGATCATGTTTCTTTCTCACGAAGTGTCTTACATACGAATTCGATTAATCAATTTCAACTCTACCATATAATCAAGTAAGTTTTCATTTATTTATTTTATTTTTTGTAGAATGTTTTCTTTTTTTTTGAAGGTATATTTACAGACTGATTTTTGGAGGCAGTTTCTCGTAAGGGAACTGGAATTTTTTTTGGAAAACAAGAATGTACCTAAAAAAAATGATATCAATACAGTAATACCCCGACTTACGCTACCTCGAGTTACGTGATTTTTCAGTTATGCGGTTTTCTGTGAAAAATGCTCATTTATGAAATTCGAGCATAATCACGGGATTGTTACTCAGGTAAGACTATTAAGTGATAATTCAAATAAAGAATAATTTTATTCTATCAGAACATTTGCCACCTGTCAGCCGTGTGGTTAAGGAACTAGCCTCTCACTGTGCAGTTCTGGGTTCGAATCCCGGTTCGGGCATGGATGTCTACTTACATTAACAAATTCCTTACGTGGATCATGCTGATCCCTTGGGAATACGTGAGGATCACGTAATTTTGATAATCATATTTGATGGGACTGCACGTATTTTTGATAGGCTACACTGTGTGTAATGAAAACTTTACTGTGATTGAGTAACGGAATCTCAAGGCTTGTATACAGGGTGATTCTAAATTCATGGGGCACACTTTAAGAGGTCATATAAGACTCCTAAACAAGCATTTTTGATCACAAAATGTGCGGCCGAATCATAATAGCAAAGACGGTAGAGGCTTTTTTTATAGAGTTCACAACAGCACTTCACCAAAAACAAATATTTTTTGACAGATTTGCTGCGATATGTGCTATCAACTACTCGAGGGTGCATATGCACCTTCGGATTGGAATGGAGGTTATTTTTTTTGTTGGTGCACGGACTATCAAGGTTATGCTGCTCCAAACAATGATCAAGCGGTATAATGACTTGTGATAGAACTTGCGTTAGGTTTTGCCATGAAAAGACATACCACATTACAATACCCCGCACTCTCAAATGGTTGATCGCACTTATTGCAGTAAATCCGTCAGAAAAACATGATATTTGCTTTTGGTGAAGTGCTATTGTGTACTCTGTAAAAACACCCTCTACCGCCTTTGCTATTGCGATCCGACCACACATTCTATGAGCTAAAATGCTTGTTTAGGAGTCACCACCTGTTTGTTTGTCCCATGAATTCGGAATCATCCTGTATAAGTATCGTATAGTATTTTCCATTTTTATACACACAATTTCATGTTAAATTAAAGTACAACATTATACTTAGTCTTAAAAAAATCGTTCATTGTGATGCTCGTTAATAGCAATTCAACTCTTGATCAATTTCAACCCAAGGGTGAAAGCTTTTTTCTTGTCTTGAAACACAAGTAGCTCATTTCTTTCGATTGACCATTTTTCTCATCCTGGCCCACATATATCCTCCTTTGAGGTTCTGGGACATTGAAACAGGACCACGGTTGAAAATGAAGTGGAAGAAAAGCTTCGACAGGTGGTGGTCAAGCGTGGATCTTGGTGGAAGGGGCGATGGAGACGATCACCCCCTTCTTCCCAGGAGGAGCAATAAGTTTGATTTTTCATGAAGAACTAAGAAGTGAGACATGTAGCATCGATTGTAGATCGGCCTATCAGTTATAAATTTCTTGGAATATAGACTGGGGCCATCTTTCGGTTGGCCAGTGACTATTGTAATTGACTCGAGAGTTTTCGTATAACTATTAACAAGCGATTAAAATCTGACAGTTAGTGACGATAATTGTCAGTCCAAAACTATAAAGCACCCGAGGGGTGCAGTGGTAAGATGCTTGTCAACCAACCATGAAGTCTGCCGTTAGATCCGATATCGGGGTAGAACATAGATAAGTTATTTCCCTATCGGACCGGAGGCGACTATAGATAGATGGCACCTTCATTTCCGACCGAACTCGATCGGTATTTAATTGCTATATGGCGATGTGACCGGAGTTTTTGTGCGGTAAAGTAGTAGTAGTCCGAAACTATCTTACATCATATTTTTGACGAGAGTATCTTTTCAGAGATATTCTCCTCGGAAATTTATGGTGTTGTTTGGTACTTCAACGGTGGGAAAAAAACTCATATCGAAAAATGGCGAGGAAAAAAAAATCTTGAATAGAAAATTTGATAATACTTATACCACGGAATGTGAACGACGCTAAGACAAATATTGGGGGCTTAGATAAAAGTTTTTAGTGTCTTATGCCACGGACTTTCAATAGATGGCGCAACGAATAATAGCACGAAAAATTCAGACCGGAACTTTTGTATAAACGAGGAAAATTCATCCAATATTTTTAAGCTTGAAATTTTGAATTACCAGCAATAGCATCATGATTCCTCAAACATAGAAAGTCTCATCTGTGAACTGGACATACTTTTTATGGGTAACAAAATTTTGTTAACCAAAGATAACATTTTAGACGTGTTCTTTGGTCTATTTAATTCCACTGACAAATCAGATGAACGCTTCGATTTTGGGGTTCTTTTTGAACAATTCTAAACTCTACTCCAAACACAATGCTAAGCAAACTATGTCTTTTCTGCTTTTCTACGAAGAGAGATGAGCATCACAACATCGTATTGAAGACATTCAGTAATTCACAAAAATCATTTAATTCCAGTCAATTGTTGGGTGTTATAAATGGATAGATATTCCAACGCTTTTTTGTAAAACGTTTGTGTGCCTATCGAAAATTCGATTACGTTTCGAATACCCCACTTACGTTGTTGTGTGTACATAAAACGGGTTTCTAGTGTTAATACGAATAGGAGGAGAAATTGGATCACACTTCGGTTCAAAAAATCGACGATCCACATGGTAGACTAAATCATCATCATCAACTCGTTTCGTTTATATACATTCAACGTTAATATTTACAATAAAAATTGATACAGACATTTTTCTTTGGGGAACAATCATCTAATACATGTACAGTCGAACTCTGTTATGATGACCTCAATTGCAACGACTTCACGGCTATAACGTCAATAATTGGTGATCCGAGCTTATTCCCATAGAGGATAATGTCAATGAATCTTGCTTATAACGTCGATGAAAACGCAACGACCTCGGATATAAAAACACACTTTTTATCGCTTTTGCTTCGTGTTTGTGGCGTTTACCTAAAAAATTCAAAGAATCAGAGCTCATCACATTGAGGCAATGTGTTTGTTCTTCTATTGATGCCTAATGGTGAAAAAAAAAAAGATTTATCACATATTTGACATCTGACTTGCTAAGCTCATTAACATTAACCCGTATAAGGGAACATTGCAGTATTTTCTCGTAATTTTGACCTCCCCAACTTTTTTTTCGGAAATGTCCCGTTTTTTTCTCGTATTTTTAAAGAAGCTCACTTTAATTCGTAATCTAATCTGAAATTGGATATGAAGGTGATTTGCATGATTTATTCCTTTAGTTGTAATGAATATGACTATAAATATTTAGCTCACATATTTGCCATATTCAATTTTTTTTCCTGTGAAATACATTTCAAATCACTGCAGATTTGCTGTAGCACTGTATTTCTCTTAAGAGTTATTTATAAACAATATTTGTTGACTTCGCCGACATTTGGCTACATTTTTGGTAAGAATTGGCGATCCCTCGTATTCTTGACCTCAATTTCCCGTATTTCGAGAAAAATATGATAACCTTAATTATAATGAAATAAAAAGTTTATGCACACTATTTTATTGTATGTGATTGTATTTTTCGTCAAAAAATCTCTTGAAAATGTCAACCTTGGTTGTAATGACAAAATTTCGTAGAATCTTTGGTGCCATTACAACCGAGTTTGACTGTATGTATCGTTTGCATGTCTTTAGTCTTAAGCCACGTGCACACCCACTGAACTCCGCAGAATTCGGCAGTGCAATAGCACTGAAACTATTTTTTCCAATAACAAAAAATAGTTTTGAGGCGGGGCTAGCACAGCGCGTGCAATTTTATTGGCCGATTTTGCGTTGTTGACGTCCAGGGTCGTATAACAAGGGCTAAGACGCCTTCATATACTATGTATATATATGTATTAAGGAGTTCTAACAAGGGCTGCTCGTCAGGCGCTGGAGTCGGTACCAGCTGACGTCACGCGTGACATCATTAGCCTGAAGAACCGAGTGCAACCGCTTTGCTACCTTGTTAATTACGGTAGTTTGCACAATCGCTGTACTGCTCACTTTACTGAATTCTTTCCAAAATTATCTTTTCGATTATTTTCATTAGTATCTGTTTATTTATTGGCTTGCCTCGTTCAGCCTTTTAAACATTTAAAATAAGTAGTTTTGCATTTGCTTATAAGGTAACTTCTACTAAGAATATTTCTGTCGGATCCATTCCAGGTGAATGACGTACGTCAACTTTTATTAGGTCGATTGAAAGCCAACTCGAGAGATAGATGATTTTAATTATCTCTTGAACTTTCTAATAATTTCTTATTACCTCTGTCTTCATTTGAATTTACAACTGCAACATTGGGAAGCAAATGTAAGCGTACTTACAGTTTGCTCGATCGAGCCTCTTGCATTTGGAAACTCATATTTCGCAAGTCTCTGGGTCTTTAGGAAAAGTATGATAAGTGACTTGAGTTTCTTTGTCTTCTGAGAATTGTTCTAGCACAAGTACTCATATTTGATTATCACTGATTTACACAAGAATCACAAAAAAATATTACAAAAATACCACCCGCACATACCAGTGACATTAAAACAACACTATAAACGAAAGGTCACTCACTTATAAACAGTAGAGAACAAGCAACTAAAATTTGAAATAATTCTCTTTAATCTTTTACCGGCTGAATTAAGATTCAATTTGATTTTCTAAATTTTTTCCTGTTATTTTTCTTTCTGATCCTTTATTTTAGAAGTACCAACCGAAAAAAATTCACGAAATTTTTTTTTCCCTTTATGTTTTCTGGACTTGCCCATGTCCATAAAAACAACATTAAAATTAAAAACAAAATAATTGAATTTTATTCTTTTTAAAAAATAGATTGTTTCAAAAAATTAACTTTATGATAAGTACCGAAATAATTAAAATTTTTGTTTTGTAAATTAAGTTCGGAATCTCACACTTTCAGGGAAAACAATCAAGTGCTTCCATGTAAGAAAAATATTTTTTCTAATTAATAAAACCGATGTTCCCAATTGGGAACAGTGGCTGTTAAAGCCAGGTTTTCCTAGGAGTAGAATTTCTACGTCGGGTGCAGCGGGAAAACGATGATTTGTTAGAAACATGAAATTCAGGTTTTTTGACCAATCAGCGTTTTCAGGCTACATTTGCTGTAGAAACCTGTTCCTAGGAAAACCCAGCTTTAAAGCCAGGTTTTCCTAGGATTAAGTATTTTGCGCCGCGTGAACTGAATTAGACCATTTCGCTCCGGCAGAAACGTGTTACGTAATCACGCTACGCGTTTGTGTTTTCCTAGCGTGGCGCATCAGATCAGGGCGGCTATATTATAGTATATGGCCTTGCATCAGCTACTCTTTCGTCTGCATGCTCCGGTTTGAAGGGAAAGAAAACACACACGAGTGAAGAGAACAACGGCAAAACGCGCGGCAAAGCAGTCAGCCAATCACGCCCGACGTAAAGCGCTGTCGTGAGCCGTATTGCGCTCTGCAAGAGAACAGTCATACTGCTTTTCTTATTGGTGAGTGGACGGTGTGTCGCACTGGACGATTCACGTTGCACAGAAAACCTGCTCCTAGGAAAACCCGGCTTAAAAGTTGATATAATACGTTTTAAGCTGATGTCGTCTGCGATAAAAAAAAAGAAGTAGTAGGGCCGTGACGTCACACAGTAGCTCCGAGAACACGCCTACTGAGCCAAGGAAGCAAGCACAACATCAAAGAGGTGAAACAGTCCTTACTATATAGCCCTGAGGCTACATCCCAAAACCGGTTTTTGCATTGAGGATTTCTGCTCGTGTGGACCCGGCTGAACACTGTTTCGTTAATATTCTGCTTCCATTTTCTTTTGATGAGATAAAATTTTATTAATTCCAATAGCTGTACTTTGGAAAATTAGTTTAATTAAGCTAATCTTAGCTTCTCCCAGATCTTTTAAAAGACGATAGTAATCTCTGAAATCTATGGTCAAGGAAGGACTGGCCTCTTTTTTTTTTGTCCGTGTCCATTTTGCTACTTATCTTGGGAGAACCAAAGACATTAAGGAAAATTAAGAAATCAAATCACCCCTTGACCCAACAGACTCGTGTGAGAGAGAAGGGCCGAAGCAAGAGGTCATGTTCAACCATTAGCTCTAGTCTATTGCGTTGTTCGTGGCGCCTATCGACCGTTTGTGCGTCAGGAGGGGACAACCACTACAATCACCCACAACCACCATAGGCCACCCGAATCATTTTCTTTCTTTTTCTTATATATATTGTTCCCTAGAAAGCTGTGAAGAATGAAGAAAACAATGGAAACAACGTGCCCAGACTGTCTCGACCTTAATGCGACTTTATTCGAAGTCTTCCATCAAGAAGAAAGAGACGTTGGACAACACTACTACCGTAGGAAAGCACTACAAATATCCGTGTAAATCCAGCCTTTCACCTAATCTCACTCAATCTAAATAATGAAATTTTAATAGAGTAATGAATAAAATTGTGTGAAAACTTTTATATTTGCATTTATAGTCAAGAAATACTTTGGCAGGTGATGAATATTATAAAAGTAATCTTCGTTGAAAAGAAGGAGACATTTTAATTTTAAAAAAAGGCAACAAGGTCGAAATTGCGAGATTTTCCATAAACGTATAATATTGTCACCCTAATTATGATAAATAATTCGGAATAACGACAAAAAATGTGTCGTTATATCCGAGGTCGTGCATTTTAATTGACATTATAAGTAAGGTTCGTTAACATTATTCTCATGGGAATTAATCAAAAGCACCAATTATTGACGTTATAACCAAGATGTCGTTACAACCGAAGTCATTATAACCTAGTTCAACTATATAATAACATGCATTTCATAATACTAAGCTGGTAGTATACTTCAAACGACTTACACTCAGTAATACCTACGAAACAAACAAATATTTGGGCAAAATATGCAACGATATCATCAGAAGTCAAGAAACGAGTAACATTTGCTAAGAAAAGCTAAGAAGCCGCTGTGGTGGTCGAGTGGTTATAGTGACGGACTCGCGATGCGAGGATCCGGGTTCGAACCCCACAGTGGTGGTCGGCTGAAGTTGGTTTTCTGTGGTTCCCAACTTCAAGGCGCAAATGCGAGCCGATCTCCCTGTTAAAAAGTCTCGCCACAGAGAGCAACAGTCCTACAACGATAAATCATTCAATCATAACACTTCACTCATAGTTAGAAAAAAAACTGGTGGCAGATGGCAGCACTACACATAACAAACATTACATAGAAACAAACTTTACGTCAGGTTGCACTACACATACACGCACATTCCCGCATGTACAGGTTCGTTGGGGGGTTCCGTGGGGGGGTGCATTTGGGGTGTAGCAGTAGTAGGTAGGGCCTCCAAAAAATGGCTCGGGGATCCATGATGTTCTTAAGTCAGCCACCTCGTTGGGCAATTTGCCTGTTGTGGCGTTGTATTTGTATAAAATAAAACCCACACTTATACAGAATCCATTATTTTCTGTCTGCTCTGGACCTATGAAGTTTTTATGAGTAGAATATCAAAACTAAATTTTGAAAAATTTGCTCTCAGATAATGTGGATAGTGCTGAGATAATCTCAACGTATCAAATATTTATCTGAAAATTTAGTATTCCCAGTTATATTTCACTTAACCCTATGGTCCAATTTAAATATACATGTGACAAATACAGGTAAAAAACCATTTATCTATTTCTTCTCTCAGTTTTTTTTTTTGTTTTTTTTTTGGTATATTAGAAATTACATATATCTTATAGTGTCATTGCAGTTCAAAATACGGCTATGTAAATCAGAGCCGTAACTAGGATTTTTGTCACCCGGAGCAAACATGATTCAGCCACCTCCACAACTTTAAAATTCGATAATTTTGCAATGTTTATCTTTTTTCCCACCTAAAAGAGCTGCCCCTCCTCTAGTTACGGCCCTGATTTATAAATGAAATATTATTTTTTACCTAGAAGTAGTTGATTCCTCGTTGGTGTCATTTTTTGAGAGCTGCTGAAATTTTACATGTTCAGAGATTTATAAAATCGCCCAAAATTAAGGAGATTCAAAATAAAATTTTCATCGTTAAAAACTATTTGACTTTGCTAAACAAGATTTTGTCTGCTTATAAATAACATTAAAATCAACAAAGTGTATATTTCACCCATAATTAACTATTTTAGCAAACTAAAAAAATCCACTCTAATTACTGAGAGCTACTCTGATTTCAACACAGGATGAACCAAAAGGCATCTTTTTAAAAAATAAAAATCGAACGAAATATCACACAAGTATGCGGTTTACACCAAAATTCGTGTTTTATTTGGAAACAACGCAAAAAATTAATTCAGAATTTTGCCGATAGGTGCCGATTACTCTGTTATCCAATTCTTCGGATGACATTTTAATCTCTAAGAAACAGTCTGAAGCTGAAAAAAAAACAGCTATATAATTCCCAGGTTAGGTAGAATAATATAACCATAGCAATGCCTTATCAACGAAACTCAACATAAATTAGAGCATAAACTAAGTAATTTTATGGATGGGAAGCGGTTGTTAAAGATTATTTCACTAGCCTATTTTAAATACACATACAAAGGCCACGACAGACAAAATGCTCAACGATATGGTTGAAGAAAGATGGCCATAAGAAATATGGTTGTCGAATATATATCTAAACTATATCAAAAATACAGCAACTCTATAAGAGCAAAAGAAACCAATAATCATGATGAAATGTAAATATACATAATTACACTACTAAGATTCTAATGGTAAACTGCCATAGGACGCCAAAAGTCAAAAAAAACTTTTGTGCCTAATAAAATGAGAATTTATTTGATTTTTTCGATGAAAATTACATACATGTGCGACAATGTGTTCCATTTTTATGTATTGGTAAAAAGCATAGTGATATTTGGTCACGACTGTACCATAAAATATTATTTTTCAATAATCTATTGACCATATTCTCGAACGAGTCAGTTTGGGCTATAGGCTGGAATTTTTGCACCGATGAAATAAATAATCTTTCTTATATTATGGTATTAGCACCTTTTAAAAACGTTTAAAACAGACAAATGCAAAAGACTTGAAAAAGCTAAATTTCGGATTTGCGAATTTTCTATCTTACGTTTTGACGCGTTGAAAAAAGTCAATCTCTTAATTGATTTAGATCTCAGTCACAGTTTGACCATCTATTCATTAGCAAACCGCGTAACATCGTCGTTTTCCGACCTACCATCATTTATCAAGTCAACTTGATGGAATGGGTACTTTTATCCTACTCATGATAAATGATTGTAAGCTTGGCATTTATATCGACGAAAGGGATTACTTAAGGATATACAACTACGTATTGAAAAATAAATATAAAAAAAATCTAGACGTCAAATCAAATGTTACAGCAACCAAATAAGTGCCAATTATCTGTCTGACGCTTGAATCTCAGTTGAAATCATTGTAGATTTACTGGTTGGTGAGCGAGAAGCGTCTATTGATTTTATCACAGCTCTGTCTCTCCCCTTACTGTGTGTCGTTTCTCATACGTTAGTGATGCTTCGGGTACCCAGTTAATTTCCGTTTATCCCCCGCATGTTTCCAATCCTGACTCTTGCAAAACTAATTTTGCATTTCGATTTGTCGTCTCCCTTTTCCTGAAATCGGAAACCGTGAAATATATAGTGCAGAGAAGACGTTCTCTCTCTCGCTTGCTTTGATTACCTACCCACAGAGAAGTTTTGCGATGTTTATTATATATGCCGAACATCCTCAACGCTTTTCAAAACCGTGAAGAGAGGTAGCCGAAAAGATTTCTCGACAGAAATCGAGATATGTAAATATTGTGTTGTATAATCGCCCAGAGTGAAGCAATTATCTTTGTCGGAACCGATTCAGAATGATTGAGCACGCCTTCTTCACATTAAATGAATCGGCTGTGGCACTTGAGAGGCAGGCAAAGCTAAGAAGATTGATTGTCAGTCCACATTCGTCGCTTTTATCTCTTGAAGGCCAACAATAAACTCTATTCCACGTTTCTCACCGCAATATTTGCAGAAATATTTGAATTTAAAAACCAGAGAAAAGTTGGGAAAGAACAGCATAAATCAAGGAAAGAAGCTTTGTCCATTATCTCATGCTGTTTCTTCAAACTTCTCTCCGTTTTAGTGCTGTTGTGCATTCTTTAAAAACACCCTCTATCGCTTTTGCTATTGCCATTTGACCGCACATTCTATGACCAAAAATGTTTGTTTAGTGGTATTATATCACCTTTCAAAGTGTTTCCCATGAATTTAGAATTATCCTGTATAAAGATACGAGGAGATATTCTGACACAAGAACCGTGAACTAACCAAAAAAAATAGTTGGATGAAAAGAAGTGACGGGGGGAGGTGCCATCAAAATGTGAATTTTTTGTTTGATATTTCATTATCGCAATACTGGAATAACGATGAGACAAGTACTATATGAACGTGAATTTTCCAGTTAGCCAGTCGCGTAGGTATTCTAATCGCCAATACACCCCGATATCGATGTCTGAGTGGCACACAAAAATGCACGTTTTAGGTCCTCTGAATACCGAGTCTGATATCTAGGCAACATGGGTATCCCCTTGTGATAAAGGCCTAAAACGAGCAAAAACTTTACAAACACTGAACAATACAGGACTACTACTTTACCGCACACCAACTCCGGTCATATATCGCCATACGGCAATTTCCAACCAGTGGAGTTGGGTGGGAAATGAAGAAACAATACAGGACTGGAAACGTGTCCTGTGGTGTGATGGATGTAGCGGTTTCCTGAATCTAGCATCTTACCTTTGCAGTGATGATGGCCATGAAACTTCCATTGTGCGCAGACAACGGTACCAGTAGGAAGTTATGCCCTCTGGCACTGTTTCAATTGGCAGAATTGTACCTTCTTTTTTGAATTGACAATCGCTTGAATCAGCATGGTTGTTATATCCAGCTTCTGGAACTGAGAGTATTGTCTTTTGCCCAGCATCTGAAAAAATTCTCCCGATTCGGAAAAACTAATATTCCAAGACGGTGATTGCTAAGTCTGCCCTGTAATTGATATGACGAGCATTCAGGGGAACTTTTATGCCTAAAATAACCAGTAGGTTCGATTGCTTTAAACCTTGTATAGAAGTCGTGGGACTATCGTAACAAGTACATAAATTCATAGGGGGATATGGGAACCTTGTTTGACTGAGATTAACCGAATCCTCAGCGACTCAGCTTTGATGTCAACTATATTTGCATAGATGTAAAATTCGTTCTTCTCTGAATTGCTGCTGTGATTCCCTAAACGTGCGAGATAAATTCTTATTAACTTGCATTTACATTGAATCGTGAAAAAAAATCAAATTTTGCTACTCAATTTCAGCTACCAACGAAACCTAAAAAAACCTCAATAAAAATTATTTTAAAATTATCTGGAAAAACATCAATACTTTTACCTCTTTCCCGTAAATGTTTAGAAATCTGTTACGGAATAATGTTTTAAACAAAAAAAACGAGAAATTGAACTGTTTCGATCGCCTTAAACAATAGTTTGAGGTACTTTATGTCAATACCTTGGTTGGCTTCCGTTTTAGAATGTATCGGAAATGACGGGCTTTCCATAGCTTTTAAAATAGCTTGTACTTTGGTTAAAATAAAAAAAAAAATATGTTAAAATTGAGTAAAAAAAAAAATAAAAAATCTCCAATGAATTCCTTCGACCTCCATTCATCTTCTATTGTTGAGTTTATTTTTTTCTTATTATTATTCTTTAAGATAACGTTTCCTTGTTGAAGAAGTTTGCGTTCGATTTCGGGGCATTTAGTGCCCGGTTCTTTTTTTTTGCTTTACTTTTCCATGTTTCGTCTTTATCCCTCGTTTTTTGAAGCAAAAGCAACAACAACAACAGAGATCCTCTCCTCAAAACATTGGCGGAGAAAATTGAAGAAAACAGGATTTTTATATTTGCTCAGTCGTGTCTTTTTAAGGTTCAGGCAAACAGACACCAAATTGAATCAAAGATGGAAAGTTTAGTCTAGCTACAAAAAGGATGGAATAAAATGTAGATGTTAAAGAAAAATAACAGTTTTTTAAAGAAAATATATTCTTAGTTTCTTCAAAGAGATGTTTGACCAGGATATGGCGGCTATTTCTTTACTTTAGCTCCTGAAATATTTATATTTAAATCTGTAGGAATGTGTTGTTGACTCTTTAAACGGGTAGTTTCGAGCCATAACTTAATCAACTACTTTCATGTGATAACAGTAAAAAAATACAAATGTATTTGTATTTCTCTTGACTGAATGTGTAACGAAATAGCTGGCGAAAAAAATTCTGATAATAATGATATTATTACGTAATACGTCATTTCAATGTTTAAGACAAAAGGTAAGGTAATAAAATGGTTGTTTTATGGTCATTTATCACGAGGTTGACAAAATTTAGGCATCAGCCAAATTTTTCAGGTGCCAAGAACTTTTTTTTTTGAAAAAGAAAATTTGTGTAAAATAATATCATTTTCTTTATTTTTCGGAGACTTGGTGACTCTTTTGCAGAAATTGGTAAAAATTTCAAAAATCTCATGTTACCCTCAGACTTATATTTAAAACAATCGCACGAATAAAATTTTATATAGGCGCCAATTCTAATTTTCTTAGTCGCAGTGTCAACCTGGTGCCTGGGATTTTTCGAGTCCGGATTTATCGTGATAAAATGTTTCCAACGTGATAGCCTACGTCGATAAGACATCCACCTAAAGGATACTGCAGACGTAACTGCAAGCTTCACAAGCATGTATGTTCAATGTTTATGAACAAGAATGCACAATTTCTCTTTCGGCACCACGCGGTACAAGAATGCTTTTACAAGAAACAGTTTATACTTGGAATATGTCGAGCTCGGGCGACAGAGATGATGCGCTCGCTAGTGTACGGTATAAAAATGGCAATAAAAAAACACTAATATCAAGCAAAGCCCAATGAAGAGTGAAAACTGGTATAAGTTACCTGCATGATACCCACCTTCAGTTTCTCTTGCTAAAGCGCGGCTTGTACAAGCATGCATAATCAGAATTCATCCAGTCCTCAAAAGTCGCTTGTACAATCAAAATTCTCGAGCGAAATCGTTCTACAGACATTCCAGCATTTTAACGTGCATACGGCTTTTAAATCGCCTGACGATACTGGGAGCATTCGCAAAGAGTTGCGTGACGAAATTCTTTAAACGCTCATATCTCAGGAAGCACCTAACGCAAGTCAAAAGCAATGGTATCGTCAGATGCACATAGCGAAGTTGCACCCAATGATATCACTCTGGTTTCAATATCTCTTCGCACTAGAACCACGGCCCGGATTCGTAACACATTTTTTTCCGCTGTATCTCGAGCCGTTCAGAGCAAAAACAGATGACACTGGTGTCGTTTGTTGAATGTATTCACGTCAGAACTTGTGGCCGTGTCTGTGACACAACCTACCCCAATTTTTTGAAGGAGTTTTTGTGCTTTAAGAAGTGTTAACGAAGAGTTTTTTTGTGCATCAAGATGTTTTTGTTCCTTACGAAATAGCTATGTGTATTTTATATACCATGATCTTGAACAACTCACTAGTAGATGTATCAAGGACGTACGTAGTATCGTGCGGGAAAGCTCAGTGATCGATCTCGACTTCAAAATTAGTCAATTTTGCTACAGGTGCAAATAAACAGTAATTAAGTCGGTTACAACCGGATATTTATAATCTCATGCGGGGCGGATGTTACTCCGGATGGCGGACGTTACTACGTAGGAAATGAGAAGCACCGAGTGTTAGGCGTGTGATGATATATTCGATGATATCTCATCATTTTCTCGTTGCTGGTTCTGATCTGTCGAGGCATCACACGATTGCAATCTATATAAATTTCGTTTTATTATTCTTACAAAAATTACCAAAACTTCGGTTTAGAAAATTGAATTTTTTCGATAATCTTACTACCGTATTCCGCCGCGTTAGCCGACATGCCGGGAAAAACAAGAGAAACCAGCATGTCGGAGGTACCCGTATTTCCCGGCATATGCCGGGAAATTCGAATCACTGATTCCGAAAAATTCTTAAAAAATCTAGAATCAAACTGATTGAATTGGTTAATTTGAATCTCACTTGTTCTCAGCATTTTAGGATCCTTTGTCTTTTACGAACTATGAAAGCACAAACTGCAGAAAGCACATTTTCTATAGTGAAAACTAATATTTTATTTCAATCGGCGGTTTTTATTCAGCATTTAATATAGATTGGTATCGGTCGTTTAAATGTATTCAATGTCCCTTATTGAACCTCGCTTTTCCCGGCATGCCGTGAAGGGAACAGATTCCGACATTCAAAAAGCTGGTGTCCCCTGACTTTTACGGCGTGCCGGCCAATGCCGGGGGAGTAAGGTATTTTGAGATCAAATTTTCATCAGCAAGATTCAATTACATTCAAAAATGAAGATCAAATTCTTAGGTAAAAATGAAAGAAACACATAACCGTATTTCGTAATTTACTTAATGGGAAATCGCAAATCACGTGAAGCATTTCCCCAATGTATAGTTGAAAGTAATGCACGAGAATTGCACGGACACTTTTCTTTGAACTCGGTGATTGGTTGACGAAGTACGTGTTGGCAACATTAAGCCCCTTATCTGCAAACCACAGCACAGATGTGCTGGACAGCCTAAGCCCTGAGCTTTTATCTCCTTCAGCATTATTATTAATCGCGACACTGTCGCCCGCCTTGTGCAAACTTCGGTTCTGTTGGTCTTTCGGATGTGGCTTCCGCAGATACTACACCGTAAGCTTCAACTTTGCCAAGACATTCATAACAAGGAAATATACCCAAATGTTTCAAAATTTGTCTGAAAATCTCTCCTACCGACAATCTTATACGTTACTCGGGTATAATATATACAAATGCATTTTTCATACTGAATGTCGTAATCGTAGTAAATTCGTCGTCTTCTTTGAAGCATTAAACCATACT
Source organism: Pholcus phalangioides (assembly GCF_987345545.1). Lineage (NCBI taxonomy): Eukaryota > Metazoa > Arthropoda > Arachnida > Araneae > Pholcidae > Pholcus > Pholcus phalangioides. The sequence continues at coordinate 15,175,938 of NW_028301625.1, read as the reverse complement.
TTTTAGATAAATATTAATATAGTACTTGTAAATAATTTTTTTCCAAATGTTCAAAAGATTCTGTTATGTAATAACCGAAGGGATATTATAGCGATAACATGTCCAAGACATTTTTCGCTCTTACGGTACAGATCAAGGGTGCTCAACCTTTTGAAGTGTGCGGGTCACTTCATTGGTTTAAAAGCGTCTCGCAATAATATTTAGATAAATATTTATGATATAATATTATATAATATTATCATATATTATATAATTTATGAGAGAATATTTTACTACCCACCAGCGCCAGATATAGCAAATGTTGACATCACGAATGTTGTATGTCTAATGAAATCACCTAACATCAAAGGAACAAACAGAACTAAATATTTAAAAACATTAAATTTTTCTTTCTACAAGTGTAATATAGAATAATTATGCATTTTTTCTTATAAATACGTTCCTACCTCCAATCCATTATTGTTACTTCTGTGTGTGTATATATTAATAATTATCTTTGTTTCACTATCTTGATATTTTTTATTTCCATATGTATTAAAAAATATTCATTATAGTATTTTTCCGGGAAAAAATTGTAGTTTTTTTTTATAATTTTACTCTATTTCAAGGTACAACACTCAATGTTGTACCTTGGAACATTTAGCCCGCTCTTAAACCCAAATCTTACGATTATAATACAGCAGAAAAAGTAATTTAAATATCGCCCTATGTTTCATACAGTATGAAGATATTTAAGAGGTGTCACGACCCCTGAAGTCGCATTTTCAAAAATGACTTCAAAGAATATTTCATCCAATCGCTAATAAAATACTAAAAATTTCGTGTCAATCGGTTAATTTGTTTTTCATAATAAAAGAAAGAAATAATGAATTGTAGTGTAAACGTATACAAGAGAAAACGCTTTGAACGCGATTTTCTTAGATTGCAGTTTTCAGCTCATTCGTAAGATTTAAAAAAAAACTAATACCCCAAAAATTCTGAAATTTTCCACACGTGTATATTCGATATGTGTTAGTAAAATGGACCTCGAACTTGGATATCTAATCATTCGTTAAAATTTTATGATTATTTAAAGTTTGAAAAATATAAATTTCAAAAATTAAAGTTCAACATTTTTTAAAAATACTTCCCATTAGTCAATTGCTAAATCCGAAGTTCATTTTGCTAACACATGCCGAATAAACATTTCTGCAAACTTTCAGAATTTTTCTTACGAATGAACTCAAAAACTGCAATTTGAGAAAATCGCGTTCAAAGCGTTTTCTCTTGTATACGTTTACACTATAATTTATTATTTCTTTCTTTTATTATGAAAAACAAATTAATCGACTGACACGAAAATTCTAGTATTTTATTTGCAATTGAATGAAATATTTTTTGAAGTCATTTTTGAAAATTCGACTTCAGGGATCGTGACACCCCTTAAAATGAGTTTAGGGAAACTTTAGGGTGAAAACTGAAGGAAGATTGCATCTGTGACTCTTTGTAACACCGACTCACCACCACATACACTGCTACTACAAGAAAAAAGATGGAATTTTAGGTTTTCATAGACTCATTAAATCTTGTTTTTGATCAATTTGAATTTATCTTCTCCATTTTGGGCCCCTATATTGCATATTACCCGACTGTTCCATATTATTCTCTAAAAACGATTTTTTTAAATATCTTTTTTCTCAGACATTAGCATTTATTTTCAAATACGATACACTTATCAGTGCAACGACAAAAATCCAAATGTTATAGAAATACAAGTTTCAGGTTTCTACCATGTTTTAAATTGAAATAATAAAAAAAAATGGTATTTTAAAATACCCGAACTTCCTATACTATAATATCACTTGTGATGTTGTTTTCATTGTCACGATAAGGATTTTGTAAATAAATTTACAATTCAACATCAGACGCATAGAATTTTCTCCTGTAAATAGTCATAAAACACTCGAGTTATAATCGATTGAACGCAAATTTTGTGAATCTTCAGCTCTATTGGATTAATTGCGGCTCTCCCATTAGCATAATTAGATAAGAAAGAACGCGATCGTGCTTCGTGTAAACGTAGAAGTGGAAAATTTATCAATACATTACTCGTGGTGTGAATCTCCAATCACATATTTAAAGTTTAAAATTTCCTGCCCGCTTAGTGACACTCGATGAATGTGCTTTACTTGATTAATGTATTAGCGAGGAAGTCTCGAGATTTATTTTTGAGCTCTTATCTCCTCTCGAAATCGGGGACAGGACATTCACTCAGACGGTGGCGTCGGTGACAATATTTGTCCGCGGTCGTCCTTGTATGTCCCATACATATATATATATATATATCTAGCGCCGTATATATAATTTTCCTATTCGTTTGGGTGCCTTCTACTCAACTACGTTTCTCGCTTTTACGCCATCGCGAACGAATAAATTAACGCGTTAACGTAATGAAGTTAAACCTTAGTTATTAATTAACATGTAAATTAAAAGGCGAGATCGAGTGAGAAATGGCTGCGGCGGATTGAGACTCCTTATCTTGGCTCTACAGCTTGCACCGACCGTTAAGCCGTTAGTTCCGAAACCTCAACCGCAACCCATTATTAATCTCGGCGATTCATTTAGTTCACAAGTTTTAAATGAGGTTTGCCGCGTACAGTTCAAAACCGCAGCTGTGCTACTGCTTTTCAGCAACACCACAGATGAACTCTTTTGCACCTTTTGCTCCCTCGAAGTCTAACTACGAATGTTCCTATTACCTTATTAATGCTTTTCTTCCGTCATTTTTTTTTGACTCTTTCATGAAACTCGAACCTAAAAACCAGTAAATATGTTGGTCGTATTTTCATTCGAAACTAATTTACACCAATTAGTCAAAGCAAAAAAAAACAATGATTATTATTATTGATAAAACCGGGGCAACTTAAGCGAGGGTGCAAGGAGTACGGTGCACCCGTATGGCTGGTTGTAAAGGGTGGCATCTTAAACAAGCGCGGTTCCAGAGGGTGGTGATGGGGTGATTGCCCCTCCGAAGAGCCGAATAATATGGGGTAAACTTGTCTGTCCTGTGAAATACGGTATGATCCAATGTGCGCCTACACAATAAGTAGTTTCTCCGACACATGGCCCTAGATCTGCCTGCCTTCGCTTCATTCGCAACTGAAGATGTCTGCCTTCGCTTCATTTGAAGCTGAAGATGAATGACTCGGCTTCAGTTGCAGCTGAAGATATCTGCCTAGGCTTCAGTTGCAGCTGAAGATATCTGCCTAGGCTTCATTCAAAGCTGAAAATGTCTGCTTTCACTCAGGCGTAGATCCAGTGGGTGGGGGGGGGGGGTAATCTTTCCTATCACCCCCCTCCCCAAGAGTCGAATTATATAGAAAATTTTATCTAAACCGTAAAGAACGAAGTCAAAGAACTTACACAATTTGCTGCACCTGAGACATAGGCTTAAGTCAGACACAAAAATTTAAAAAAATTTCCAGTAGTAAAAACTCACATGATGTCACGCTTCTAAACCATACCTTGACAACGCCGATGTTGAAAAAACTTGAAGGCAAACAGGGCCTGAAATCATAATACCAGAAACAAGAATGTACTCTATCACAAGTGGGGCAAGTGTACATATCGGTGCCCCCCCCCCCACTCAATAATTTTTCCTTAACGGTAAAATAAAAGGCAAAGGAAAAATTCGGCTTCTTACTTGTACGGCTCTGGAGCACCAAAAACGAATTTGAATAAATTTATTAAAATTATACTCGTCATACTTCTTCACGGGCAGTGGCGTCGGAGCCAGGGGTGCTGTGGTTGACAGGAATTTATGGCACGAGTCTGAGCATCCCCAGAAGTGGTTCAGAAATCAAAATTTTCTATCTAAAGCTTAAGATGAGCACCCACAGGTTCGAAATACTTCCCACGAAACTGTTTAAGGATAAGTAATTATGATGGTCTCCCACAAGGGCAGGGCTTATAAGCCTCCAGCCCTGGATGATTCTGGTCATTTTTGGTTTTATCACGCTTCAAAAATTCCCTATAGAGGAACCCACCAAAGGGGGTGCAGCTAGGCTAGGGGCCCTGCTGCAGGTTCTGGAGGCCATGGTAATGATAGCTCATCAATAAGAGCTGAAATGGGGATCAAGTTATCTGGCATAATTTAGAATGGTAAAATAATCCTGGACCTGAGAGAGTTTTTTTAAAAGCGGATGTATGGTCACAGACATTTCATTCGGTAAGCAATGGTCTGTGACTAAAGCCATCAGATTTGCCACAGCTAAGCTAAACCCCTGTCAGCCTCCCTCCAGGGTAGTCTTGAAGGGCTGCACATGAGGCTTTGCACCTGGGTGGCAGGTAAACTTGAGCTGCCCCTGGATAAAACTATACATCGGATCCCCCTTATAACATTTTTCAAAACCGTCATGAAAAATGTTGAAAGCGGGAAAAGTTTAACGGGAAATTTCGATGAGTATTAGTAAGAGTTGGGACCACGAAAATAATTCGTACTATACGAAGGGTTTTAACAGCTGGCTGATGCGAAGATGTATATAGGAAAGAGAAAAAATTCAACTGCACTTGCCAGGAATCGAACCCACGTCTTCTCATTTGCCGGGTGAGCACACCAGACTACAAAGGCAACGAATTTCAATCTTTCCTTAGAGCTCGTGTGCACTGAACGGTACCGTACATGGATTGTCGGACCTAATTCAATCCTAAGCTCACAATTGCTGACATGGTCACCAGATGACGACTTATCCGAGGATGACGTCACTCTCCGCCATCCATACGAAGGTTTTTAACAGCTGGCGGATGATGCGAAGATATAGTGAGAGGACGTGGGTTCAATTCCCCACAAAGGCACAGTTGAATTTTCTCTCTTTCCTAAATACATCGTTGCATCAGCCGGCCGTTAAAAACCTTCGTATGGAAAGCGGAGGGTGGCATCATCCTCAGATAGGTCGTAGTAAGCGGGAGAACATTCTAAGTGGGAACGTTGTGAGCAGGACCTATGTATTAGCTAGAGTTATTACTAAATTATTGAAAAAACCATTGTGAGTTTGTAAAGCACTTTGCCCAGCGTGTCTACCATTTTCCGGAGGCATGCTGGGACTTGTCTTTCGACATCCTTTAGAGCAGCGGTTCTCAGCCTTTTTTGACCCACGGAGCCCTTTCCGGTATGTAATTTCTATGGCGGAGCCCGGAAGCCTATTTTTTATTTATTCATCAACGTTTCTGACTCATTTTTATTATTCAAAAATATTAATAATTATTTTTTTTCAAATTCACTGGGTTTTTTTTTTTTATTTTCCTCGAGCGGCCGCGGAGCCCCTGGGAGTTCGCACGGAGCACCGGTTGAGAACCGCTGCTTTAGAGAATCGTCTCCGCCTTCTTCATAACTATAATTTATAGCCCCGTTAGCTCAAATTTCATTCAAGAAGATAAAAAAAATCACATGGAGTAAAGTGGTTGCAATAAAGATTGCCGTGCAAATATTCCGTTCACCAATTGAAAGAACACGCTCACCAACTGTCTTTCAACTTCCAGCACGTCTTTCAAAAATTACAAACACGCTGGGCCAAATGCATAGAAGTCTCAATGTAGAAGATTCCATAAAAAAACCATATCAACCATAAATCACTCTCAAAATCATCAAAAAAAATCACTCTATAAGTAGTGTATTTTGTGAGGAATATATAAAATCGTTTTCTCATTCTTCTTTTTTTTTGGCAGGAACTGGTATATTGCAATTCAGGAGGCTAAATTAGGAATTATTTTTAAAAATCAAATAAAAGTTAATGTAGATGATTCCAGGGCCGTCCTTACCAGACGCGGGGCCAGGGGCGGAAATAATAGCGGGGCCAGATGTGTCTTCCCATTTCGGGACACCAAAAAAGTTAAGGACCATGATTTTATATATTTAGTGGGGGGAAGAGAATCGGGGGCATCTATATTACTTCAGAATATACATTAATACCGAGAAAACTTCGTACAAAAAATTTTGAACACACAATTAAATGTAAATTAACACGAAAATTGATTAAAATTCTGCACTGAAGGTAATCTCAAACTAATGAGAGAAACAATTCCTGAATCTAATTAAAATTATAGAACTGATTAACTTTAATTAATTGAAAGAAATAATTCCAGCGCCAACTAAAATTCATAATTAATGAAATAAGTATATATAGCCAGAATTGATGAAAATTTCCAGAATTGACGGAAGAAGTAATTGAATTAATGAGAATCCAAAATCAATGAAAAAAATTATTCCAGAATTAGTGAAAATTCAGAGCTGATATGGAACAATTCCTGAATTAACTATAGAAATAATTCCAGAATTAGTGAAAATTAAGAATTAATGAAATTAATAATTCCGCAATTGCTTAAAATTTAGATTTAACGTTATGTAAAAATTGAAGGATTAAAGCAAGAAATAATTTAAGAATTAGTGAAAAATTCCAATAACTAACCATGAGTGTGGGACCTCACAAAGCGCGGGTCCCGGTGTGGACGCACCTGTAGCCATACACTTGGAAGTCTGGGGGGGGCAACGTTCATTATTGCTGGGGGGGGGGGCGCACGATGATGATGTCAATTCATATATACATTTATACATTAGATCAGTCGACCTTTGACGCTGGGAGGGGGGGGGCGTATCTCCACCCATGCCTGTCGCACACCCCTATGGGCAGCTCTGGATGCCCATACAAAACCATATCGAGCATAAAATCACTCTAAAAATCATCAAAAAAGAAATCACCCCAAGTACTGTATTTTATCTTCTTCTTCTTCTTCTTCAATTATACAGGGCTTTATGCCTTCGGGCCATCCCCTGTTAGAGAAAAAACATTCCACAAGAGCATAGAATATGTCATAAAATATACTAACGAAAGAGCTGTCATCAATGACGTTCTGAAACAATGAATGGTATGAAAAAAAAAAAAAAAAAGAACACAAACCAGACGAAACAAACGCAGATGGAGATGTTATATGAGATGGAGAAGAAGTCTTCAGGCTTAGGGGACGATGCTAAGCCGCTTTAAAATGATATGATGACATGGAGTCCCTGGATGAGTGTGTGGTAACAAAAATGAAACCAAACAACCAAGGCAGAAAAGGACAAAAAACCAAACGAGAGAAGGAAAAGGGGGAGAGAAAAAAATGATAAAAACTCACGAAAAACGTTGACTAAGGGTAATGAACCTCTCAAAGCTACAGATAATGTTCTCAGGTCTGCCTGAACAGAACTCGGACCAACACCTAACTGGTGGAGAAAGAGAATTAAAAGTTGAGAACCGAACCTGGGAGAACCTAATACAAGAAAACAAAAAATGAGAGGAAGTTTCAGGAATCTTGCATTGTGGACAGAGAGGGTTAGCCATTTTCCTAATACGATGTAGGTATTCGTTCAGGGGAGCTCTATTGCAAATGAGTTTGTAAAATAAACATTCCATCCTTCTGTTCGAAAACAAAGGGGAGAAGTTCTGGCAGCAGTTATAGAAGAAGCTAAACTCAGGAATAGATAAGAAAAGAGCATTGCGAATATTTTCCTTGAAGTAGCGATAGTAAATCGAACGAATGTCCTCCACATAAAGGCTAGAAGGAAGAAGATCAACAGTAGAAGAAGCTACAGTACGAACATGATTGTCAATGGTTTCATTAATGGTAATGCCCGAATGACTTGGGACCCAAATTAGCGATATGCTGTTAACCAAAGAACTAGTATGAACCAGTTGAGCATACAGGAGATGAGTCACCGTAGATGAATGAATAGAGAAATTGTCGAGAGCCATGATGACTGATTTGGAATCCGTAAATATGAATATTGAAGAATTAGACGATTGAATGAAGGATCTGAGACCCAAAGTAATAGCAAGGGCCTCCGCAGTGAAAACTGAGGAGTCTTTATTAATGAACCAAGACTTGATAACTTTAGTAACCAAACAGAAAGCTCCACAAACCACTTGAGATGATTTAGATGCATCTGTAGCAATTACATGAGCATTCAGCGGTAGAGACTCAATGTATTCTTGGAATATTGTTTGATAAGGGATGGTAGACTTAGTTTTTTGAAAATTAAGACCCTCCGATATGAAATAGATATTTTATACTGTATTTTATGAGCAATATATAATCATTCTCATTCTTTTTTTGACCGGCACTAGTACATCCCAATTCAGGTGACTAAATAAAGAATTATTTTTTAAAATTAAATATGAGCACTCACTCTTCCAGTGATTTGGTTATTCATTTATTAATTTTTGTCGTGAGAAACGGGGCTCAATTCAATCAAGATAAATAGCTTCACAAGAATCCGCTCCAAGCTGTATAATGATAATGATAATAATAATAATAATAATAGTAACAAATTCTAAGTATAAAAAAAATTTAATAATATTATAACGAATAATTTTTCATGATTTCACTGTTTCTTGACGTAAACTTCAATAGACCGAATCTAATTAGCCGTGTCATCAAAACTGAATTTTTAAAAGGCTGGTCAATCAAGCTTGATTTAAAAAGCAAAATCATGCCTTTGGGGAGGGGGGGGGATCTTATTTCAAAAAACTGAAGTTGCTAATTGAATATATTTGCGGTTTTTTTTATTTTTATCAATTTTTTATCGATTTACAGGGTATTAAAGACTTTCAAGAAAAAGTATTTGCATTTTATTCAATCTTTTTCACCTTCCAATTTTTTTTTTCGAAAATTATTGGATTAATTGATTTTAAGAATTTGGTATGTGGTAGTTTTTATTGAATCGTGAAGAATAGAAATATTCAATAATTGTCTCATTATCTTTCTCTGACAATTTATTAAGTTAATTTATTAAATTACTTAACTTAAGAATAACTTATTCATTAGCATATCAGTTAATATTCGTATAATTGGATATTGTTGAAATATTGTTCATTCAAATCTAAGATAAAATGATTCACACACGCACGCACACTTTCCATTTTTTTTGGTAAGGATGGTCCAATAAATCTATTAATTTGGTCGGTTGATAGGCCAATCGCAGTCAAAAATTTTAGTTAAATCGACTTGATCAATACAATTGGAACTAAATCAAAATTTTCATTAAAAGTTTGTAATTTAACTTAATTCATTTGACAAAACCAATTACGTTCACATACAAAGAATTTCAGTGACCATATTTGAAAACGTTTGAATCAGTGTATTTCCTATGAAATTCTCAGCATAGGACTAACTAACCTAAAATAAATGATTTTCTGAAAAAACGACAAGACATGGTCCATGAGAAGAAATTCCAAGATACGGCTGATATGTTCAGCATGCAAGAATTGCTTTCCTAAAGCAGGAGGCCTTAATATCTTAATCCATTCCTTTGTTCATATCAAATGAATATGCGTGTATGAAATGAATAAAATACATTTTTCTCCAGCATCAATCAATATTATATAGTTGCCTATTCTAGTTTTGTTAGAATATGGTTAGCATTTGAAAATGTTCGATCAAAATCCGGTTAATCAGTTAGGGTGTGTATAGATTTTTCTCTAACGTAAGGCAACATTCAGACTACATTCAAATGACGAATTTTTCGAAAATTGTCGAAAATGGTATTTACAAATTTATTTTAAAGAATGTTTTGCGCAAAATCCCAAACTGTTTTATTCTTGAATATGTGATAAGTAAAAACAAAGTTAGGGCTGATTAAAATCATCTGGAGCAATGGTTTTTAAAAGGCAACAAACAATTTTCAAACTCGTTTTTTGAAGATTTGCTTTTTTCATTACTTTATTCCACGCGAAACTGAATTTCCAAAACATTCAGTCAGAAACTATCCAAGACATCCTAATGAAATTTTTCAACACCGTTCCAGATAACATTGGCTGTGCAATTAACTAGGATCTCGGCAAAATGTATATTTCACAGCCGGTTAAAAAAAAATTGAATTTTTTTTTTGTCTAAATTCACGATTATTTCACAAAAACTGCCATATCTCAGTATTTTTGTGTACCTTAAAATATTTTTAGTTCATTCCGCAGATGTAGCAACATACAGTATAAAAACTATTTGAATATATGCTGTAGTTTTCAGTGTATAATGTCAGGCGTAAGTGCAGAAAATAAGCCAAGTTTGAAAACATAACATAAAATATCTCAAAAAGAGAGTTGTATAAACATTTCAGAAAGAAATTTCACTGTTTTATACGGTATTATGATTAAACTAACACGTTTTGTAAAAATCACATTGTTTAAAAAATAATAATAAAGTGCCCCCCCCCCCCCACGTAATCAGTTACCTTAATGGAATGCAATATTCGCGAGAATCACTCAACATTTATTTTTCGGTGCGTGTGGATGGCTATTTGAAACGTGTATTATTATTGTTAGTGGTATATTAGTTGTTGCCTTTTCTTTTCTATTCTGCGATATTTCGCTCGCTCCTCCATATAACAAGCTGCGTGGTGCTGCTGCTGCTGCACTTGTTGGACCTTCGAGTGAATAAGGAGTAGCCTTGTTGTGCTCTCAGCCACGCCACCAATAACTATTTTGAGTTGAGGAGAGAGCGCAGAACCTAACTTCCATTGCACATACACACACGCTCTTTTCTCTATTCGCTTCGGACAAGGTTCGACGCCTTGGGAGGCGGCGCTGAAAAGCCCACGTGATCATAAAGACAAGAACACAAGAGTAGAGAGAGAGTAGAGAAATCGAGCTGAAAAGTATAGTAGAGGAACGCAAGGGTTACCACGTGGCGAGGGATCCAAGCACCAAATTCAACCAATCCAAAAAAAATAAAACAAAATACGAAAATATACGGCGCCAACATTCCGCTATTTCGTGGTCTTTATTGCTCCTAGTATACCGTATTTTCGGATTTTTCAACTGATATCGGAGATTGGAATGTTCGGTGTCATTTGCATATCAGGTCGATTCTTTTTTGTCCCCTATAAAAAAAAAATTATTCTCAACTCCAGATAAATACATGATTGATCGATTAAGAAGATACATGATCTCTAAGAGTTTCGAAGTAAGTCTTTTTCATCACCGACGTGGTCACTTTTCACACTCGGGGGACAAAAATGACTTGAACCTGCTATTTGAAGCAGATAATGTCAATTATCGGGAATATAAACGCAGAATTCTCCGCAAACCGGAAAAGGATGCAAACCCCCTCGGCTGTCAATCTAATCTTATATTAGGTTGAAAGATGTAACGTATGTACAAATGCAAACACAAATGCCACAACAAACTGCCCAACGAGGTGGCTGGAAAACGTGCCTATAAAATATATGGATTTCAAATATAACCAAAATACTGCAACCTAATATAAAAGCATATATCACCCCAGAAAAATAATAATTAATAATATATAATACACTGCCCATAAAAAAGATTATGGTTGTCTTATCTAAGTATGGATAGCTTCTCGATTTATCCCAATGTGTTTATCGTACTTCTCTTTAAACGTGTCGATTGTGTTAAAATTCACGACCCCGGAGGTAAGCTATTCCATTTATTAACCTATTTATTAGAGAAAAACTCCGTGACACCATAACCTGGAGTTGTCCCTTACTAAGCGATACTGGTGCCCCCTTGTCGAAGAAGTTGATTGATGGTGTATTGATTGATGGTGTATTAATTGTATGGCGCATCCTATCCATTCCATTAAAAATTTTACACACTTCTATCAAATTCTTCCGACATCTGCGTTCTTCCAATGTAAACTTAGTGAAAAAATCAAGTCTTTCTTCATAGCGTAGCTCTTCTCTGCAGCCCCCCCCCCCCCAGCTAAGTCCATGTCCCTCTGTAGGTATGTGGTCTCCAAAACCTTACGGTATACTCCAGTCCAGGACGAACTAAGCCTCGAAAAAGACGGAAGAATGACTTTAGGAGAACGTGACAACATCTTTTTAAGAATGAAACCGAGCATTTTATTCGATTTTTTGACCACCACTGAACAATGTTCAGAAAACCTAAGCTGCTCGTCAATGAGAATTTTTAAATCGGTGACTCTAGTTGCATCCGGGATAGTCATATCATATGTAATACCATTCAACTCGCAAGTGAACCGTAAGTCAACACAAAAGGTCATGTTCCATTTCTTAACCCATGCTGCAATCATATTCAAGTTCGTCTGGAGCATCTCCCAATCGCTTGGATAGAGGTCAAGCTAATGGAACCAATTTTTCGTATCAACCCTTTAAGGTCCAGGTTTTTTTTTATTGGTACTTCATTGGTATTTTATAGTTAGTACTTTGTAGCGGCCCTCGCAATCGCGATTACAGGAGAGCCCTTGGATGCTAGCTTTTGCGTGTTTTGAATAGCTTATGAGTTTTGCTAAGAAGTAGAATCTACAGGGATCATTTTCCTGTAATCGTAGGGGTCGTTATAACAGTAAAATACCGTATTTTCCTGATGTCGATTCCACCTCGATATAAGGCTACAAAAGGTTAACGAAGAAGGGTGTCTTAAGAATGACGGAAAAAAGTATATCCGATTGTGTGGTAGAGTTAAACAAAGAACAATCTATAAGGCAGGTTATTTTATAAGAAATTCAAACTGGTGCGTTACTTTGAAGAAAGAGCATCCAAGAGTGTGTGGCGGGGAATCATAATGATTGACAAAAAACAATTAGTCATAGCCCATGAGTGAATTTTTTTTTCTCTTTACTGATGGGATAAATAGAAAGGCTATTGGACCAAAACTCTCATCAGTTAACGTGTTAAAAAAAAGCTTGCTATAAGGGAGCCACACTGCTCTTGTGTTCTTCAGAAATAGTCATCATAGGTATTCAAGTTCTTGAGAAGACAGATTCCGCCCGGGAATAATAGGGACTTCAAATAGGACCAAGTGATTCAGAATGCTTTATCAAGTTGCGAGTATTGTCCAGGATACTTGAGCAAAAATATGGTATGAGGTTCGGCACGATCCACTTAAAACCCCCAAAACTGCCATCATAAGACTTTCAACCCTTCAGTCATTCGAAGAAAAGTTCTGAAGGGACGTGAATGAGCATCGCCATGCAACAAAATGAATCACGTAAAAGCATGTCGAAAACGGTCACCAAGTCAGCCACGGTCATGAGGCTCAATACAGCTTGCTCAATGTGTTATTGTAGCAAACCAATCAAATCCATCATTCATGGAAGGTATCCAGCATCTTCTTGAGAACTTGGATGCCTGCTACAAATTCTGGAGCTATACAAAGATTTATTTAATTTTCTCCCCATCATCACAGATATAATTTTTCGTCCGTTCACTCGAACGGGTTTCATTTGATCGGCCTTATGAGGGGCTTATCTTAAGATTTTTGGTAGAGCTGGAAGAAAACTACGTTATATGCTCAAAATACAGTTACTATCTCAAAACTTAATTCGCGTTAATAAAAGCCTGCCTGGTATAAAATTTTGTGGTGATTCTTTGTACTCACACAGAGATGGTTATGCAACCACAAAATAAGAAAATAAAAAGATGGAGTCATTTGGAATAGCAGTTAATGCTCTCAGTTTCGTCGAACGACGTATTTTCTGCAAACTCAGCTAAACGAGCGTCTCCCTCGAAAAAGAATTGCCCAACACTCTTAACACTTCTCCGTATAAAAAGATTGTGTTTTTGGAATTTGCTCTTCACAAATCTCGCTTAACAATGTAACACTGTTGGTAAAAAACTTGTACTTTATTTTTTGATGATTTCAACACAGCCTGTGGTGTGTTGTATTATGTTACTTTATTTTATTTTATGTTACTTTCATTAATTCATTAATAATATAACAATTAATAACATAACTTAATGAAAAGTTTCGGATTGAGAAAATCGTTATTATTTTACTGTTTCCACCAGTCACACATTTGTCAAGCTACCATTTTTACATCCTTCATTGAAGCTCTTTTTTTACGTGTGACAGTTTCAATGAAAGTTCAAAAAAATCCAAAGTATTGCCGTCTTCTTGATCAACGTGTAATCTGATTAAAACGACAACGTAAAATAACGATCGCGCAGTAAACACGTACGCACTGTATGCACCTTCCCTCAAAAAATTTGACTTACTATTGAAGGTAAACAAATTGCCACATTTTGGCAAAAAAGTGTTGATTTGGCTAAAAAAAATTTCAAACGGATCTCATTTGGCTAGCACTTTACAAATCTGGTGATATATTTGCCAACATAGGGAACGAAGCTAATACGTAATTTATACGTAATGAAAAGGTTATAATATCACATTACATGGAGAAAAAACGCCAATCGTGAAGGAAAAAGGCAGAACTTGGCTTCCAATTGGATTGAATACTTCAGTTAATTTTCAAGAAGTGACAACCCGCTGCTTGCGGAGAAAAGATAGTTTCGTTCGGAGTTTCGCACATAACTGCCAATGAACACGTCACAAAATTTCAAAACCTTATAACTCACTTAATACTCGTCCGATCCAAAAAAACGGAGAACACTTTTCCATATTAGTTTTTCACAAGGAATCACCAATAATCACGTGTGTAATTATTGGGCGGTCGATAGTTACCACCCTGTGTATTATATGTATATATATATATATACGCACACACGTGAAAAAATTAGAACACAGACAAACGAAAAAGGACAAACCGAGAGAGTAAATGGAAGAATGAGGTCTTTTTTTCAAGGGGAGCCCACACATTCTCCCAAAAGCAAAAAATGTCTCTGATGATAGTAAGCCAAAGGTGCCCGAGTGGCGTGGTGGAAAGATGCTGTCACGTTCCTGGGTTCGAATCCGAGGGAGGATATAGATAAGGTATTTTCCCTAACGAACTTGAGGTGACCACCGATAGATAGTGCCTTCATTTCCAACCCATCTCATTAATGGCAGTAAATAGCGATATGGCCAGAGTTGATGTCTGGTGAAGTAGTAGTAAGCCAAAGAAGGGCGTTATTTTACCATCCGTTCCCTGGACATTTTTTTTTTTTTTTTTGCAAAACAAGCTATAGAAGTCAAAAAAACATAAGAAAAAGGTATAATTGAGAAAGAATATAAAAGGTTACTATATATTAGGAAATTAAAAATTCTACCTGTGAAATTCATCTTTTATAGATCAGTGTTTCCCAAAGCGGGCAATGGAACGGTCCAGGGGGGCGATAGGAGCTACGGATATAGCACAGGATCCTATGGGTTTGCTTGAGTTGTGGGGCGATGAGAAAAAAATTTCTGAAAAAGGGGGGCGATCGGGATCAAAAAGTTTGGAAAAATATGTTATAGATGGCAGTGTCACAAGAGCATGTAAAACAATGTGATTGACTAACGTGTCAAAAAGTTGTGTTGCTGTTAGTTGAGAAGATCGGTTATTTCGAGTTGATACTGACGATTTCGATCGGAGATTTTCGAAAATTCTGCTACGATATATGATTGAAAGTTTTGAAATTGCGATTGAATTGTTTCGTTGATGGCAGAAATTGTTTGTTTGAGATCGGTGGGTAAATCCTTCAGTTGGAGATTGATGGCTAGAGGTGAAAATTGGGGGGGGGGGGGGGCTTGATGTTGAGGCGATGGAGAATTCACTATATTTGTAACAGGTGTCGATCCGATCATGGGTAGTGGAGCTGTAGAAATCAAGGAATCAGATGATACTATGGTAACGAAGATGTAGTTATTGAAGGGGCGGAAGTTAGTCAAAATCGCGGATATATGGTTTTGCTCGGCGGCAGCACGACACTTGCTACATTTCCACGTTTGCACACCATTAAGTTTTTGTAATCGGAATGATCGTTCACTAATGCGAGCACAGTAAAAGTGAACAAATCGAGCAGTTCATACCACCACCACCCCCACCTCTGTTGAGATTAGATCTTCTGAAGACAATAAACACTTGGAATCAGTCATGATAGAGCACGTACGATTTCAGAGAGAGACGACTTAATGGTGCCAATTGAAAGTAATTAAATTTTCGTAGAGTCAGGATTGCACATTAAAATAAGTTACATCAAGAATATAAGTGTGATTAAAATTTAGATAATACGAAAAAATATATATATAAATAATAAATAATGATAAAAAATCAAACTTGGCGAAATCGTACGAGAGAGAATTTATCGACCGCTCACCCCTGTTGCCAGATACCAGGAATTTTTATTCGATCAACGTATGTTTGTTGAACGTATTCTTTATACAGGGTGTTCTGTTAATGGACCGACAAACTCAGAGGGTTGTTAGTAGGCATCAAGAGGAACAAAGATTGCTATGGAACATGGTGTCGCAAACCACGTTGGGAGATTGAAAAACGCATGTAGGCTCTGAGTCCAGAGGAGACGAAAACTGGATGTCAGTTGATCGCTGAATTCGTTCGTGGGCTCGCTCACCATCTCTAATATAAGCGGCGTTTCGAAACGCATGCGCTGGGGTAGGATCACGAGCTGCGGACGACGTAAATTAGTGTTATTGTGGTAGTAAGCACGTGTAGCAGTTGTGTTTCAATGAATATCCTGACTACACGAACGAAGAATACGCTGATATGCATCTGATTTACGGTAGAGCAGATGGCAATGGGTGCTTAGCACAGCGGATGTACCAACAGCATTATCCAATGAGGTGTTGTCCGCACCATACTACTTTCGCCATTATCGATCGACTACTACGGGAGACGGGGACCTTCCACCCAGCACGGCGTGAGAGATGCAGGGAGACCGCGCAATGTACGCACTCCTCAAATGGAAGAAACCGTGCTGCAACGGTTTGCCGATTCCCCGTCGACAAGTACACGAGCGGTTGCAGCTCACGTTGAAACCTGCACACGTTTTTCGCGATTTTCACCCTCTCAACGTGGTTTGCGACACCATGTTCCATTGCAATTTTTGTTGCTCTTGATGTCAACTAACAACCCTCTGAGTTTGTCTGTCCATTAACAGAACACCCTATATATATATATATATATATATATCATACATACATATATATATACAGGGTGCATAGCCAACGAGGTATGGCATTTTAGTGGTGAACCATTTATCCTAGAGGAGTATACTTCCAATTAGAAAAAGTTTCCAAATAACGTGTATTACTCAGATATGTCATTTATGTTTCAAGGGATTGCATACGAAATGAAAAAATTAACTTTTATACAGTCCCCGTGAGCCCCAAAACCCAATTAGAAAGTTGTTGCCCTGTCTCTCCTAAAACTGACAAAAAAATTCAATTTTTTTCTTAGTGCAATATTCACAAAGATATTCGAATTCGGAAAACAGAGGAAAGTTCAGAAAAAACAGCTCTAAATGCGGAAAAACCGTTTTACCTGCATTAAAAACGCTGCTTTTTCCCAAATTTATTCCGTTCTTTGAATTTGAATATTTCAATGAATATTGCACTTGGAAACATGTAATTTTTAGTTGACATCAGGAGAGACAGGGCAACAACTTTCTAATTGGGTTTTGGGGCACACGGAGAATGTATAAAAAGTTAATTTTTATATTTTAGTAACTATACAACAGGATACATGAGTGACAACATGAGTAACTTGAAACAGTTGACAAGTGACATATCTCAGTACTACACGTTATTTGAAAGCGTTTTCTAATTGGAAGTATACCGCTAGGATCAACGGTTCGCCAGTAAAATGTCATAACCCCGTTTGCTGTGCACCCTGTATATGTATGATTTATGGAAAGAATTATGAACTATTTTACTTTTTCTTCAGTGATATTGTGATATTAGAAAAATTAATGGCAGATGGCAGCACTGCATATAAGAAACATTACACAGAAACAAACTTCACGGAAGGTTCACTACACGCACACACACAGACATTCCAACATGTACCAATTCGTTAGAAGTTCCGCAGAGGAATATGGACGAGGGGTGCATGTCTGGTTTAGTAGTAGTGAATATTATATTATGATAAATATGTTGTAATACGACTATACTTCTCTATAACTTCTGCGTTAAACACTTTACATGTCCTGTAAAAAAATTCATATGTAAATAATACATTAGGAATTTTCTATAGGAATGCTATTGAAAATGAGGAATGAGAAAAGGATGAGCTTTACGTGCATGTTTATGCAGGGTGCGCAAAAAGCCCGCGTAGAAACTTTAAAAATTCATAAAAACCGGAAAAATAACCGAAATAAAAAACGGTTTGCAAGGTTAGCATCGCTAGGTCACGGGAATATTTTTAAGACAGGAAAAAAAATAATAAAAAACAGCCAATAGGTAGCGCTGACGTACACAAGTCAAAGAAAAGATAAGCAAATAACGAACATAATGCCTCCAAATTGTTTATTACAGCAGTATGTATTCCACATGACCACCACCAACACATTGCAGGCGAGTCACAAATCCAGCAACGGCAGAGTGCAGCAGATCCACATATACGGTTTACAATGGTGAAGTGTTTGTGGATTAGGAGCGTAAGTTTTGATAACCATCTCATTTGCATATTTCCACCGAATTCGCTCATACCAACACCACCTATCGGCTGTTTTGAGTTATTTTTCCCCTGTCTTCCGTGACCTAGCGATGCTAACCCTGCAAATCGTTTTTTATTTTGGTTATTTTTCCGGTTTTTATGAATTTCTAAATTTTCTACGGACTTTTTGCCCACCCTGTATAATGTTTACTGATTTTCATAACTTTTCATCATCAAGTGAAAATTTCTTAGATGTTGCGCGGGATGTTTCAAGAGTTCGATGATCAAATAGTATTTTCAGAAATTAATATGTACGAGGGGTGTCTAGTTAATATTTGGACTGCTTTAATTTTTTGAAAGTAATGGTAAATAGTGAATTGGAATTATCTGTACTATTTTTTATGTAGTTCTTTTTTTTTTTTTTTTTGACACTGCAACAGATATTTTTTCCATATGGCTCTGAGCCAGGAAATTTTATAAGAAATTCAAACTGGGGGAGGAGGTGGATCACTTTGAAGAAATGGCATCCAACAGTGTGGCGGAAGTCATAATTTATTTGACAAAAAAACAACAATTCATTAGCCCACAAGCTAACATTTTTTCTTTACTAGTGGGCCAAATAGAAAGGGATGGACCAAAAACCCCACCAGTTAACATGTTAAAAAGGCTTGCTCTGAGCTTTCGTATTCTGGAAAAGTAGAATGCTACAATATGATGAACTGATATCTGGCTGGAGCTTTCTTAAGAAGCTCTTTTCCACCATTACACTCCTGACATCTTGACAATCGGGAAATGTGAAAATTTCAAGTCATTTCTGTAGGGTACGTATAAGTATGGTAACAACTCCCAATACACATTAACCCCTTTACCTCAGGCTTTTGGCAACAAATTTGGATGACATGCAGTTGAACTAGCAGAGAGAAATCTCAAAAACTGGTATAATTGTTTACACATGGGAAACGAAGGAAAAAGGATTCTAGAAAAGCAGGTTTACGTTCTTTCCCTCTCTCCTAGCTACCTTTCTCCTATGTATGTTATACTGCATTTTTTAATCGTCACACCGTAGCGAGGGGAAAAAGACCAAAGGATAATGCTGAGGTAAAGGCAAAAAATTTTGTTTTACAGCGTTACTGATGAACAATCCCGAAAAAAGGGAAAGAGGGCTCGAATATGTATTTCTCCCATTTACTCAGGAGCGAGTATCGTTAAAGGGGTTAATTAAAAACTGCATCGCCAGAGGTGTTCTGCGCTTATATTGTTCGCGTACCACCGTGTTGCAGAATTAGACACGTTTACTGAATAATCCAATAATTTTATTGCCGTTTGCTTTCGAACTTTATCAGAATCTTGAAAAAGTACTGAGTATTTACAGCTTTTTTTTCAAAACATTCATACGAAACATACCCTTCTAGTTCCAAAACGCTGTAGCAAAAACCTTACCCGTGGAAGAGGATTTACGAAATCCTCAGATGCTCGTCCTCGATGGATTAACGACAGCTTTTATGCCCTTCAGACAATAGTGAAAATAATATAGCCTGATATGTAATCTCAAAAATAGTCTGTGAGGAATTTCGGGGGGGGGGGGTTTCGGATCTCTTTTATTATAAATTTCGTGATTATATGCCGTTTTTGTTCGAGAAATACCAATAAGATGTCATCTTGAATATCATGAAGCTATAAAAACAGCTGAAGTTATTAAACTTCCACTACCTCATGTTAAAAACGTACTGTTTCTTCTGGAGTATATACAATATAATAGTCAATGACTATTATGTTCGAGTTATTGGGAAGAGAGAGGTCCAAAGATACTTATAGACTATATATTATACTATATATTTCAGATGTAAACTTGTATACTGCACCTATATGTATGTACGTGTATGATTCTTTATGAATCAAAAACGTTCCATGGGCATAAATTTTCACTGAGTTGCGCGACGACTTTTATTCAATTCATTCAACTCACGAACTTCAACAAGTGATTCCAGCTCAACGCTTCGTTATAATCGGAACGTATCAAAACATTGAGTAAGGTTTAGCCAAAATTCAACTGCATATTGTGAAATTCAAGTCTAATAACATCCAACAAATACCTTCAGAAACTTTGATATCATACGCATTCAAGTAAATTTCGAGAGATGGGCTATTTTACGCACACACATAAATACGTATATTATAACATATATATATATATATAATATATATATAGGTATATCATATATATAATTACGAGCTCTGTTTCAAGATTTAAAGACCTAACGTGTGTGGTTTACGTTCTCTGCGTATTCATCACGTATTCATTTCCACTTCGATAATCTACGCAAACACTATTATAATACACATCTGTATACATCCACCCTCGAGGTATCATCTCTCGGCCTCACGAAATTCAAACTTGTGAAGCCCTTTGATACCCACAGCACGTGATTTGTGCAGCATTTAACCCTAAGTAGTTCAGTGCTGTAAATTCAAGTATTGATCAGTTCATTAACCAAAGAAATTGGATTTTTGTATTATTCCCAAAAAATGGAAACCCTACTTCGACATCATTCAATGGAAATGCTGGATTGAATTGACGCCACATTATAATTAGAATAAAATTATTTCTAAAGCTTGGGTTTGCTGTTCAGAAATGTTTTCAGATGTCGCAATCTCTAGGGCAGAACTGGTGCGAGTATATATATATCTGAAACGTCAATTAAATAAACCAAACAGTGTTGGGATTTTATTCGAAAAGATGCCTGCGGTAAAATGCTCATTAATTGCTGAAATCCGCTCAAGCGCCTGACAATATACGAGCGCCTTTTATTACATTTAACGGCTCGAGAGAGAAACTTCAGTTCGCATCAACCTAAACTAATGTTGAGAGCGGTTGATAAAATTAGAACTTTTACCCGCAATTAATTTCATTTTCGAAAACTCCGATTCGTTTCAAGGATATCGATCATATTTTTCTATTAAATTGTTTTCTAATGCCGATTACCGATTATGTCATAGCCTGCTCATGATGTCGCATTGCCGGGATTTTAATTAACGCAAGGGAAAAAAATATTGTATTCATTAGCTCTTGCTGTCGGTGTCACCAGTCTATAATAATGTTAGCCAGCAGAACCTACTAGACACACACTTAAACAATGTTAGATTTATCAACAAAATATTACAACGCAAGTCACCTTGGATTAAACGGTAATATATTTACCATACCTACAGAGCTTCAGTCCTGTATTCTATCCAATGTAAAACCAGTAATCTAAAATATTTGTAATAAAAACAAAATTTATGTATTTATACTTTTTTTTATTTGTCTCGAATTATATTTTTAGTGGGTGAGATGGAAACACGCTTCGTAGGTGAAATATTAAGATAACAGAGTAGTGGAGTGTTTCTCAACCTTTTATAGCCCATGTGTATGTGTGTGTCTGTGTGGGCCCCCTTTGGACACTATTTTCTTCTCGTGCCCCTCCCCGTCTTATATAGGGCTCCCTACCCTCATCCCAGAACGAGACTCTGTCTACTTATCGTATTGAATTTCTACCAATTTAATTTATTCCAAACAAAAATTTTATAAATGAGATCGATCTCTGGAACCCCCGTCTGAACATGATAGGGTCCCGGTTCTTGGGGGTGATGTTCTGGGGGGCCCTATACTTAGCTGGAACTAACAGCTTACATATTTACATACTTACATCTAAAAATTATAGTACACAAGATTTCATGATGTAGGGGCCCCTATGGATGTTACACCCCGGGGACATGCCCATATGGGTCCTTGGGTCCATTTACCTGGTTCTATGCACACCTCTGCTGTATTCTGAAAAATTAGTAAAATTTTCTCGTACCATATTTCACTTGAAAAGCTCTGATTCTTCACAGCTCTTCGGTGCCCCCCCCCCACTACCACTTGCCGTGTCTCCCCTTCCAATGCTAACAGCACCAACATACATCCGCTTTTGTAAAAAAAAAAAAGGTTTTTTCAATACGTTTTAATACGGCTGCCGAAGCCCGAAGTTGGCCACTTCGCGAACTGGTCGGCCCAGATGATCCCGTCAATGCCAGAAATTCGGGCTTTCGCCGACCCCTATATGCCTATCCCTATACATACCTATATATGGATCACTAAGATATCCATATTCGGGTTCCTTTGAGCTTTAGAGTTGCCATAGCTAACCATAATTAATTATGGTTATATATGGGCTAATTATGAATAGTTATAATTATCACAAAAACTGCGCCAACGTCACGACGACCGCGAATCAGCGGGATCGATATAGGGATATGTTGGGATCAATATACTGTATATGGGCCAGCGAAAGCCCGAATTTCGAGCATTAGACAGGTCAACTGGGCCGACCAGTTCGCAACTCGCTGGCCAACTTCGGGCTTTGGCAGTAACATATACAATATGCATAGGTAACAGAGCGTATGGCATTTTACTAGCGAATCGTTGATCTTAGAGGTATACTTCCAGCTACACAAAAAGTATCCAAATAACGTGTAGTACTAAGGTACGCCATTCATGTTTCAAGGGATTGTATAATTATCAAAATAAAATAAATTAACTTTTTGTAAGTCACGTGTGCCCAAAAACCCAATTAGAAAGTTGTTTTCCTGTCTCTTCCAATGCCAACTAAAAAAATTCATTTTTTCCGACTGCAATATTCACTGAAATATTTGAATTCGACAAACGGAAAAAATTTGAGAAAAAACAGCATTAGGCCGGTATTACACTATAAAAGTTCTCTAAAAGACCTTTTATAAAACTTGAAAAATTCAACCAATTAGATTATCTGTTGTATTTGCTCGAATGTAACCTGTGAGCTTTATTGGTTGGATTTTTTGAGTTTTATAAAAGGGATTTTATCAAACTTTTATAGTGTAATATCGGCCTTAAATGGGGGTAAAACCTTTTTTCCGCATTTAGAGCTGTTTTTTCCCCGAACTTTCCTCCGTTTTTCAAACTCGAATATCTCAGTGAATATTGCACTTAGAATCATGGAATTTTTTTACTTATCATTAAGAGAGACAGGGCAACAACTTTCAAACGGAGTTCTTGAGCATAGCGTGACCGTATAAAAAGTTAACATATTTTTATTTTAATAATCATACAAAACCCCTTGCAACACGCGCGAATGTGACATATCTGAGTACTAAACGTTGCTGGGATACTTTTTCTAATTGGAAGTATGCCTCTGGAATAGACGGTTCGCCAGTAAAATACCATTCGCCCTGCCACTTATGCACCCTCTATACCGGATGTTGCGTTGAAGTGGTGATAAAATCAGAGGAATGATATTAGGCATCAAGAAAGGAACAAAAATTGTGTCATAGAACACTGACAAGTTGTCCAAGTCCTCATTGTTAAATTAACTCTCTCTTTGTTCGTCTCTATTCTAAAATCTTGCACTGACATACACACACAGGGTGTTGCCTTGAAGTGGCGACAAACTCAGAGGGGTGATAGTAGGCATCGAAAGAAACACAAATTGCCATAAAACATGGCATCGCAAACCACGTTTAGTCGGTGAAAATCGCAAAAATACTTATAAAGAATGACGTCGAGAGGGTCAAAAAGGCCCAAAAAATAATAAGTAGAAAAAAATTTTACTTGACGGCATGATTATATACAACACAATCTGTGGTGTACAATAATAAGTTCAAAATCTCCTGTATAATCATTTCTCTTCGTCCACTTTCTGACACTTATTTATTTTACCTTTTCGTACTTATTATTGTATTTTATTTTGTACACCACAGGCTGTGTTGTATAATCGTGCTGTCAAATAAATATTTTTTCTACTTATTATTGGCCATTTTGTCCCACTCGATGTCACACCCTTAATAAGTATTTTTGCGATTTTCACCGACTAAACGTGGTTTGCGATACTATGTTCTATGGCAATTTTTGTTCCTCTTGATGTCTAATATTGACCCTCTGAGTTTGTTGCCAATTCAAGGCAACACCTGTATTTATATTTTTTTATACATACCTACTTATTCCTCCACTTTCCGATTTACACATGCACCGAATACTTTAAATTTAATTTTTTTCCTCAATTAATG
The DNA here is from genome assembly GCF_987345545.1 of Pholcus phalangioides. Lineage (NCBI taxonomy): Eukaryota > Metazoa > Arthropoda > Arachnida > Araneae > Pholcidae > Pholcus > Pholcus phalangioides. The sequence goes on along the minus strand of NW_028301625.1, from coordinate 15,151,572 downwards.
ATTGAAAAGTGTAATCTCAAATTAATTATTAACCGCCGCAATTTCTTTTATAGGCCT